>NC_068921.1:71479546-71779546 GCF_023091745.1 Budorcas taxicolor
ATTTCTCCAAAGAACACATACAGAAGACCAACAAGCACATGAAAAGTTGCTCCACATCACTATTTATCAGAGAAATGTTACTCAAAATCATAATTTGGTATCACTCACATGGGTCAGAATAGCCATCATTAGAGTCTACACAGAACAAATGCTGGAGAGGGTGTGGAGGAAAGGATGCACCTCCTACACTGTTGGTGGGAATATAACTTGGTGCAGCCACGATGGGAAAAAACAGTGTGGAAATTTCTGAAAAAAAATGAAAATACATATGATCTAACAACCTCAGTACTGGGCTTGTATCTAGAAAAGACAAAAACCCTAATTCAAAAGGATACATACAACAACGTTCACAGTAGCAATACTTAAAATAGCCAAAATATGGAAACAACCTAAGTGCCCATCAACAGATGACTGGTTTAAGAAAATCTGATACACACATGCACATGCACACACACACACACACACACATGCACACACACACACACACATACTTATGCACAGTGGCATATTGCTCAGACCATAATAAATGATGAAATATTGTCATTCGCACCAACACGGGTGAACCTAGAGAATCAAATTAGTGAAGTAAATCAGACAGAGAAAGACAAATATGATATCATTTGTATGTGGAACCTAAACATAATACAAACAAACCAATACATAAAACAGAAATAGACTCACAGATACAGAAAACAAACTCAGTTACCAAAGAGGAAAGGAGAGGACATATAAATTAAGATTAAGGAATCAATAGAAACAAACTACCATAAATGAAACAGATAAGCAAAATAGGTTTAATGTATAACACAGGTGACTATATCCAATATCCTGTAATTGTCTATCATTGAAAATATTGTGAAAAAATATATACATATTTAGGTGAATCACTTTGCTATACATCTGAAAATAACAAAATGTTGTAAATCAACTATATTTCATGCTTACAAACAGGAGTAACACATAGCCAAAACACATTTGAGGAACACTTAAGTAAATTTTCATTAATTTCTGAATTGATTCTGCAAACATTAATTGCACATTTAAGTGCACTGATGGCACTTTGCTAGATGCTGTGGAAGATGAAATCACATATAAGCCACAGACCCTGACCCTGGGGAGCTTGTACTGAGAGGAAAGAGAAAGAAGAAAATTTCAAATGTCTATCATGCAGGAAAAAAAGCAACAACAAGGGTTTAGGAACAGAAGAGATGACTTCTGGTCGGAGGATCTGAGGATGAGCTTCAAGGAGGAGAGAGGACAATGAATTAGACCTTGAAGAAAGGACAGGCATGAACATGCAGAAACAGGGGTGGGTGGACAGTGGTCTTTCCAGACACATGGACTGTCATGGGCCAAGTGGACTGGAGATGAGCCTGGCAGCTCCTTAAGGGCAGGGTTATAAGGCTTTCCTTGTTTGCTGTTGCATCTCAGGGCCCTGGCACTGTACATGATAAGCAACAGGCACAGAGTAGGTTGAAAGTTCAATACAAATGAAACTAAATTCAGGGCGTGACTGGGTGAATGCCCAATGGTGTGGTTTGTCAAGACTACAGGCTGAGATCAAGGGGAGGATGAGTCCAGCTGGCATGGGGAACAGCTAAGGCAGGGGATACAGGGATGACAGGATGAGGGATGTGGACCTGGAGGACCACATGCTTCAGGTTGATGGCGGTGGACAAGACGGAAAGTGAGAGGGAAAATGAGGGAGGGTCAAACCACGGTTGCAGATGAAGGCTTCAAACTCGTTTATGTCAAATATTGGAAAAGATAAAGAAGAAAAGAGAGAGAGAGGAGGGGGAGTTGAGAGGAGCAGGAGTGCAGTGCAGCCACAGATATTCCAGGGAGCTGCCCTACACATAAAGATTAAATGGAGCCACTGCAAGGTAAAATGATTTGTTTTCATTGGCAGGATGCCATCAGTGATAATGGAGTGGTTGCAGGGAAAAGTGGGGGCAGGAGAGGGTGGAAGAGAAGCCTAGTAAGAAAAGATGCCAGGAAGAGTCTTCAACATGGTGACAAACATTAAAGGGAGATCCCATTAGGGGCAAATAGAATAGGGAGGTGAAGATCTGAGTATTAGACCTTGATTTTGGCTGCCAGGTGACACAGGGAGAGTTGTCCAACCTTGGAAGTTGGGTCTCTCATACAAAGGGTCCTTGTGATTTTCTCAGGGACTGGACACTCTGAATTTTTTCTTAGTTTTGAAATAATAAATCATTCTTCTTACCCATGGAATGATGAACGCTGGGTCATGGGCACCTCCATCATTGCTCTCCCAAATCTGCTGCTTTTCCATGTAAGCACCTCCTTCATAAAGTATCTCTTTTCCCTTATTGAGCTCTCTGGTGGTGGTTTAGTTGTTTAAGCTGTGTCTGACTGTTGCGACCCCATGGACTGTAGCCCGCCAGGCTCCTCTGTCCATGGGATTTTCCAGGCAAGAATACTGGAATGGATTGCCATTTCCTTCTCCAGGAGATCTTCCCGACCCAGGAATTGAACCTGGTTCTCCTGCATTGCAGGCAGATTCTTTACCGACTGAGCTATGAGGGAAGCCTTATTGTGCTCTCCACTTCCATGTTAGTTATTTTTCTTCTAAAAACTTGAATGAAAGCTCTTAGCATGTTTTTGAAGGTGATTTCTCTTCTGAAATGTTCTAACTGTATCCATGTAGGCTTATGAAAGAAAAATTCCATGAAGGTAAAAAAACAGAATTTAAGTAAAACTCTAGTTAGGTTTGGGTTGTTTTTGTGTTTTTCAGGTGGGTATATTACATTAGGTTCTGGATTTGATTTCTCTGGGAAAAGTACTTAGCAGAGGTTTGAGCTGAGGATAAGAGGTAAAGAATATGCATAAGATTGTTTACAAATAGAAGAGGTGGAATTCGAGATTCCTATTCCTGGTTTTGGTCCTTCATCATTCATTTCCAAAGAATAATTACACAGTGAAAATGGAAAACAGAGACAGCAACACTGTTACAGCAGGTGCAGACTTTCATCTGCCTCCTGTGCTCATTCTTCCAGGGAGAATGCAGGTGATGTGAAGACTGGAGTGTGCAGAGATGCGAGGGGACAACTGTGCTCTTGGCTGAAGAGAAAACAGGTCCCAAGCACCAAGTGAATCCTAAAGACGACAGGAAGAACCCAGCTTTTAAGGCAGAGACAGTGGTGGGTATTAGGAGAAAGAGGATTTCTAATTTATCTGTCTTGCTCCACTGTTTTGGAGGCAATAAAGAAGATTAAATTAGCTGTCCCTATGACTCCATAATGTTCAATAAAATTAAATTTGAGAGAATATGTTTATAAAATAGAATTCTGAAACATTATTGGTACTTAATGAACTAAAGCAGAATAAATCCCTTTGAAGAATCAACACAAAAATGAAGTTATTAACTGAGTCGGTTGTTTCCCAACAAGTCTTTTGCTCAGTTTACTTAGAGTAAAGAAAACTATTTCAAACAGCTGAGATAAGATAAGCAAGAGGCAAAGGAGAAAGGGAAAGATATACTCATCTGAATGCAGAATTCCAAAAAATAGCTAGGAGAGATAAGAAAGCCTTCCTTGGTGATCAATACAAAGAAATAGAGGAAGACAATAGAATGGGAAAGACTAGAGATCTCTTCAAGAAAATCAAAGATAACAAGGAAACATTTCATGCAAAGATGGCCACAATAAAGGGCAAAAGTGGTATGGATCTAACAGAAGCAGAAGATATTAAGAAGAGGTGGCAAGATTACACAGAAGAACTATATAAAAAAGATCTTAATGACCCAGATAACCATGATGGTGTGATTTCTCACCTAGAGCCAGACATTGTGAAGTGCAAAGTCAAGTGGGCCTTAAGAAGCATCACTATGAGCAAAGCTTGTGGAGGTGATGGAATTCCAGCTGAGCTATTTCAAATCCTAAAAGATGATGCTGTGAAAGTGCTGCACTCAATATGCCAGCAAATTTGGAAAATTCAGCAGTAGCCACAGGACTGGAAAAGGTTTGTTTACATTCCAGTGCCAAAAATGTTCAAACTATTGCACAATGTACACATTTCACATGCTAGCAAAGTAATACTCAAAGTCGTTCAAGCTAAGCTTCAACAAGATGTGAACTGTGAACTTCTAGATGTACAAGCTGGATTTAGAAAAGGCAGAGGAACCAGAGATCAAATGGCCAACATCCTTTGGACCATAGAAAAAGCAAGAGGATTCCAGAAAAATATCACCTTCTGCTCATTGACTATGTTAAAGCCTTTGACCATGTGGATCACAACAAACTGTGGAAAATTCTTCAAGAGATGGAAATACCAGACCACCTTACCTGCCTCCTGAGAAATCTGTATGCAGGACAAGAAGCAATAGTTAGAACTGGATATGAAATAACAGACTGGTTCAAAATTGGGAAAGGTGTATGTCAAGGCTGTATATTGTCACCTTGCTTATTTAACTTCTATGCCAAGTACATCATGTGCAATGCTGGGCTGGATGAAGCACAAGCTGGAATCAAGACTGCTGGGAGAAATATCAAAAACTTCAGATATTCAGATAACACCACCCTTATGGCAGAAGGCAAAGAGGAACTAAAGAGCCTCTTGATGAAGGCAAAAGAGGAGAGTGAAATAGCTGGCTTAAAACTTAACATTCAGAAAACTAAGATCACGGCATCCAGTCCCATCACTTCATGGCAAATAGATCGGGAAACAGTGGAAACAGTGACAGATTTTATCTTCTTGGGCTCCAAAATCACTGCAGAGAGTGACTGCAGCCTTAAAATTAAAAGATACTTACTCTTTGGTAAAAAAGCTGTGACAAATCTAGACAGTGTATTAAAAAGCAGAAACATTGCGTTGCTGACGAAGATCTGTATAGTCAAAGGTATGGTTTTTCCAGTAGTCATGAATGGATGTGAGTTGGACTATGAAGAAAGCTGAGTGCTGAAGAACTCATGCTTTGGAACTGCAGTATTAGAGAAGACTTAAAAGTCCCTTGGACTACAAGGAGATCAAACCAGTCAATTCTAAAGGAAATCAACCCTGAATATTCACTGGAAGGACTGATGCTGAAGCTGAAGCTCCAATACTTTGGCCACCTGTTATGAAGAGCCAACTCATTAGAAATGGCCCTGATGCTGGGAAAGATTGAGGGAAGGAGGAACAGGGGACGACACAGGATGAGATGGCTAGGTGACATCACTGACCCAATGGACATGAGTTCAAGCAAGCCCTAAGAGATGGTGAAGGACAGGAAAGCCTAGCGTGCTGCAGTACACTGGGTCATCAGGAGTCGGAAACGACTAAGCAACTGAACAGCAACAAAACAAAACCACACCCTTTATGTGAAGAGAAAATATAATCTAAAATAAATTGAATGCACACACACACACACCATACCCTTCTGTCTTTGTGCAAATATGTTCACCAGTGCAACAAAATGTACTTTTTACAAGAAATGGCAGCCCACTCCAGTATTCTTGCCTGGAGAATCCCCATGGTCAGATGAGCCTGGCAGGCTACCATCCATGGGGTGGCACAAAAGTCAGACACAACTTAGCAACTAAACAACAACACTTTCAGCACCTAGAGCCACAGGACTTCATGGTGGCAACCCTGTCGGTCATGCCCTTCATCAGTATCTGTCATTTCTCCAGCCCCTCCCTGAAGCTGGCTGCCTGCCCTCTGCAGCATCACATTTTGCAACAGGTTGACTCGTTTCATGTCCACATTAAAGCTTTCAGAACAGACAGTCACCTGCTTTCCAGAAAGGAAAGAGGTACAGGGATCCCTTAGAGATATTGGGGGTTTACTTCCAGAACACCAGAGTATAGTGAATATCACAATAAAGTCAGTTATACAAAATTTCTGGCTTCCCAGGCTGCATAAAAGTTATGTTTAGACTACACTGTAGCCTAGTGTGCAGTAGCATTATGCCTGCGAAAACAATGTACAGACCTTAATTTAAAAAATAATTTATTGCTCATGGGCATAACCATGGGTGATTCTTGTTGATGTTTGACAGAAAACAACAAAATTCTGTAAAGCAATTATCCTTCAATTAAAAAAATTAAAATAAAATAAATTAAGCAAAATAATAATAATAAATTATTGCTAAAAAATACTAAACATCATTGGAGACTTCAGCAAGTAATACCAAAAATCACTGATCACAGACCACCATAACAAATGTAATGATAGTGAAAAAGTTTGACATATTGTGAGAATTACCAAAAGGTGACACAGACATGGAGTGAGCAAATGCTGTTGGAAAAATGGTACCTGTAGATTTTCTCGACTTGCTTCACAAACTTTTCATTAAAAACAAAACAAAACAAAAAACATTATCTGGGAACTGCAATAATACAAGGTATGCCTGTATTTCTAAAGAAAGCAATAAAAAAGAAAACTGATTCAAAAATCAAAGGTTAGAAAAGGAACACTATTTGTTATTTGTGATGATTTTTGAATTAAAAACCAACTGGTAGTCAGAAGCTCTAGAACAAAACATAAGGTTTACACCTGGGGTGGATGGAGCACAGAGGACAATCCCCAACTCTGAAGCTGGGAGATGCAAGTCCCTTAGTCCCCTAAGGTCTGATCCTGCCATTCCTACCAGAGGAATCAGCAACCACAACCAGCTCAAACCAAGATATAAACAAGTGGCTGAGTTTATATATCCTGTTGGGACCTCCCCGTGATTTTACTGATGACCTCAACCAGGCAGCCCTAAACTGAAGGTCTCCCCACACAGGAGTGGGAAGGATTCCTCCACAGTGAAGGACAAGGTCATCACGGAAAACAAGTCCAGTCATTGCAAAGGTGACAGACTTTAAAGCAAAGCCTTCCATTTCCCTTCTGCCTCCATCTTCCCTATTCACCCAGAGGCTCAGTCTCCACACCCAGAGACCAGCATTGACTCCTCTCTCCCCTCTCAGATCCCACATTGAATCCATCGCTTGGCTCCACTTCCTCATTTCCCCCAAATCCAACCATCTCACCATTTCCACTGCAGGCACCTTAGTCTCAGCCAGAGGAAGTCACAACTGTGAGAGGGAGGGAACACTTCATTTGGAGAATTGAAGACCATCAATGTGGTTTTAGCTCTGAAGGAAGAAGGGAGAAGAGTAGGGAAAAAACTAGAAAGGTGGGGAGGGACCGGAGTGTAAATTGCTTTGTTAAACCACGTTGAGGATTTGTTCAAAGACACTGACCAATTGAGAAAAACTTGAGATTATAGAAATTTACCAGGAGATAGGCCTCCCTAGTGGCTCAGATGGTAAAGAATCTCCCTGCAATGCGAGAGACCCAGGTTCAGTCTATGGGTTGGGAAGATCCTTTGGAGAAGGGAACGGCAACCCACTCCAGTATTCTTGCCTGGACAATCCCATGGACAGAGGAACCTGGTGGGCTACAGTTCATGGGGTTGCAAAGAGTTGGACATGACTGTGCAAGTAATACACACAAGAAAGTAAAGCATTAAAAAAGTTGAACATATTTTGATAACAGCAACAAAGCTGATTGGTTCAAGGGATACAGATGTTCACATCTATGGATCGGGTGCTGAGGAATAAGACTTAGAAATGACTAGAGGACATGCTTTCTAAATTCTGTCATTCCTCGCTATTTCCCTAACCAATCACACATTTCAAGGTGACAGTATTTGTAAGAATTAGATAATAAAAATAATCTGCTGTGATTAATGCTGGAATACCAAAACCCAAAAATAAAGCTGCAGGGTACATTTAGGAAAAAAGAATTTATTTGAACCGACACCTAACTGAGCTGGAGATCAAGCCATCTTTCTGTTGCTGCCTCTAAAGCCTGATAAAGGGTTTGAAACAGGTAAATTTTATAGCATCATTTATTTGTTATGGAAGAAAGATGCTTTGGGGTCAGTCTTCAAAATATACAGTGCTAAGAGGTAAGAGCAACAAAGCAACAAGGAAAAAGTAGAAATGAAAGGCTACTTTTCCAATTAGCATTCAAGAACGCAAAATGAGGGTCCAGGAATACCGGGTGCTAAAAAACATTTCTGGAATTTGAGCTACTGTCCTGTAGTCTTGAAATTTAACACAGTCCCTCTTGAAAGTTTTCAGGTGGAGTCAGCTTCCTACTGAGTTGCTCTAGTCCAGACAACTGGCTACACTGCTGGAGCCTAGAGCATCCCTTTGGTTGGCTATGCCCCACTCCTCTCGTTGGACTCCTTGGAGCTCACTTCTCTCTATGTCCATCTTGGTGAGTGAGGCTACAGGCACTGTTTCAGTGCTGACAGCCTGATATCTACTCAATGTTCCCACTGATGATCCATCTGACAATGCATGTGAAGTGGGGGAAGGGAGTGATATTTTAGAAACTGTCCGAGAAATCAAAAGAGACAGTTCCATTATCATAAGGCATAAGGAAGTTTGGATGTTATTGTTTATTATTGATCATTACCTATTTTGTGTGGACCATCAAAATACTTAAATATATCTTGCATTCTTTTGGGACTGACTTCCCTTGTGGCTCAGACAGTAAAGAATCTGTCTGCAATGCAGAAGACCTGGGTTCAATCCTTGAGTCGGGAAGATTCCCTGCAGAAGGGAATGGCTACCCACTCCAGTATTCTTGCTTGGAGAATCCCATGGACAGAGGAGCCTGGCAGGCTACAGTCCATGGGGTCACAAAGAGTCGGACATGACTGAGTGACAAACACATTCTTTTGAGATTATATGCAGCCAAAGGTTTTCCTTTGAGCCATGGTTTCTATATCATTTTGTAAAGCCACATTCTAACGTTTACTGAAACTCAGCGAGCAGCAGAGGGAAACAACAAAGAGAATATGAAAAGAGATAAGGAATAGAGGGAGGAAGGGAAAGGAGATAAGGAAGAAAATGTTAAATTACTGAGAGGAAAGAGCCAACCAAAGCTGGATGGAAGATACTGGAAAGATGTCCAGAGACCAAAGCTTGGAGCACTGCATGTGCAGTGCCTCGATCTACTGTGCAAGAGACTTGTTGGTTGTTTTAGTCTCTCAGCCTTGATTTGCCTTCCTTTCTAAACTCTCACCTGTGATGCACAGGTTGGATCCTTGCAAGTCACATTTCAGAGGCTCTTTGGCAAGCTGGCTTTTTTTAAGGTTCTGCCAGTAAGTGGGCACTAGAGGGAGACTGACAGTGGGACAGAGCTAAGGTTCTATCTGACTTGCTGGTCCTGCAGCGTCGCCTCAGCAGTGGGACCTGACTCCAGCTCCCAGCTTTTATTAGCACATGGAGAAACAGCCCCTTCCTGCTTCCTCAGCACATACGACCAGCAACTGGGCCTCTCCTTGGAGGTTTCAGCACCAACTGTAGGGCCTCTCTTCTGAGTTCTTAGGTCTAGAGATCTGTCCTAGGACATGGTAGCTGCTTCCTAAAATCATTACCCCAGTGTTTCCTTTCATTTTTCTAGCCTCCTATTCTTATGTAGCAAATTTCCTATATTAAATCCTTGCAGCTGAAATACTGTTTATCTCACGAGGTCCTTTCTTCTCATGGACTCTCTTCTGACACCAAGTGCTGAAAAATTCTGCAACCTTAGCCAACAACCTCCTGGCAATCTAAATGAAAGGTTAATATTTTGATTAAGAGAATTGAAAAATACTGAAACAACTGTGACACAGTGAAAATGACTGTGTTCTAGCCTCTTGAAATATGAAGCTACAATTTGGCTTTGGAATATTTTCATGGCTGGATATCTTAAAAATAAAAATTCAAATATGAGAATATTATATAAAATATAAGGTTATTGGATATATTATTTAATAGCACATTTTGAAAGTAAAGTTCATTGCTCGAGTTATTTGCAGGAATGAGAAGAGAAACCAAGAGAAAATTACTGGAGGTTTCTATCAAGTTTTACAAAGACGGATCAGTGCTAAATTGAATATAAGTGAAAAAAAAACTGAAATAGTGAGGGACTTACCAGTATCTGTTCACAGTCAATAACGGTGCTCAACCTGTGTGTGATGGTTAGCACAGTGCACTGGGTAAATTTCTCATGAATTTTTTTTTGTATTAACTCATCAGTTCTGAAATCAGAGAAGTTGATACACTTCATTGAAGACAGGAAAGGCAGACTAAAGAGTTAAAAATTAAAAATCAATACTTTAACATATAATCTTGTTCCTAATAAAGTAAGTATAAAATGTCTACTTAGAAATTTACTATTTTCCATAAAGTGATGGAAAATAGCCATCCCTTGAAACTGTTTAAAACTATCTGGATTGAAACTAGCGGGATTCCTAAATCCAGCTCTCTTAGGCTGCCTCACAACAATATTAATAGCATATAACTGTCTTGGTTTCTTTCTTTGTTTTCCTTTGTTTGTGATTAATATTATTAAAAGACATCTGTGGGCCAAAGAGAGCACAGAAACATTTCTCAGCATCACTAAATGTTTTCCATTTACCACATTTACTGTTTGGATTCCAGGTTTCATGGATCTCAACTCCATACCCTGGATCCACATTGGATGTGGCTTTGTCAAGAATCAATATCTGATTTTTCCTGAGAACAGTCCTGGCAAGGCACACTAGTTGTCTCTGTCCAACACTCAAGTTCAATCCCGATTCTGCTAATTCAGTATCCAATCCAATAGGAAGAGCTTTGATGGCTTCTTTAAGTTGTACCTGTGGATACAGAAAGAACAACATTTCAAAAACAAACTGCTGCAGAAGTAGAAAAGCCTCTTAGACATTAGAGCTTTGAAGTCCTCATGACTTCTTATGTATCTTACATGTACAGTCACGTGACGGGAAAAGCTGTTTCCAATTAGTGTTCACTGAGACCCAGATAATCACGATGGTGTGATTACTCATCTAGAGCCAGACATCCTGGAATGTGAAGTTAAGTGGGCCTTAGAAAGCATCACTATGAACAAAGCTAGTGGAGGTGCTGGAATTTCTATTGAGCTATTTCAAATCCTGAAAGATGATGCTGTGAAACTGTTACACTCAATATGCCAGCAAATTTGGAAAACTCAGCAGTGGCTACAGGACTGGAAAAGGTCAGTTTTCACTCCAATCCCAAAGAAAGGCAATGCCAAAGAATGCTCAAACTACCACACAATTGCACTCATCTCACATGCTAGTAAAGTACTTCTCAAAATTCTCCAAGCCAGGCTTCAGCAATACGTGAACTGTGAACTTCCTGATGTTCAAGCTGGTTTTAGAAAACGCAGAGGAACCAGAAATCTAATTGCCAACATCCGCTGGATCATGGAAAAAGCAAGAGAGTTCCAGAAAAACATCTATTTCTGTTTTATTGACTATGCCAAAGCCTTTGACTGTGCGGATCACAATAAACTGTGGAAAACTCTGAAAGAGATGGGAATACCAGACCACCTGACCTGCCTCTTGAGAAATCTACAGGCAGGTCAGGAAGCAACAGTTAGAACTGGACATGGAACAACAGACTGGTTCCAAATAGGAAAAGGAGTATGTCAAGGCTGTATATTGTCATCCTGCTTATTCAACTTCTATGCAGAGTACGTCATGAGAAACACTGGACTGGAAGAAACACAAGCTGGAATCAAGATTGCCAGGAGAAATATCAATAACCTCAGATATGCAGATGATACCACCCTATGGCAGAAAGTGAAGAAGAACTAAAGAGCCTCTTGATGAAAGTGAAAGAGGAGAGTGAAAAAGTTGGCTTAAAGCTCAACATTCAGAAAACGAAGATCATGGCATCTGGTCCCATCATTTCATGGGAAACAGATGGGGAAACAGTGGAAACAGTGTCAGACTTCATTTTTTTGGGCCCCAAAATCACTGCAGATAGTGACTGCAGATAACAAAACACCAAGGGTGAATGAGTAGCATTTTCCTGATATCCTAAATGCTGGAGCACTTCCAAGAATGTGATCCTGAGTTGTGCTCCTGATGGAGTCTAGTCCCTAGAAAGCAGGATTCTGAGTTAGGATTAAATATGGTATTGGTATTTACCAGCATAAAAGGTATACAAACTGTAAAGGGTAAGATTTGGATTGTGGTGCAAATGGTTGGGTCTTTGTTAAGACTGACATTCTAACTTTGAGGAAATAATCTCACACTCCTGAGTTGGATGACATCACATAACTAATCTGTTTTTTTCCTTTTCCTTCAGGTTGTCCATATCTGCTTCATGATGAATAAGAGTTGTAAGGGGAAGTGTTTTTCATAAAATACTGTTTTCTGAGACACTATATTTATTTATGAATCAGGGATGGTTATGAGAATAACATGAATATCAAGGCCCTCTGTAGTATAATCATAAAATCAAGCTATGAAATATTACAGTGGGAGAAAAGGGCAACAGATGCAGTAGACAATAATAACTAGAAGTTCCAACTGGAGAATCTGAACGTATTAGATAATAGCATAATATTACTATTTTATTTCTTAATCAAGATAATTGTGTTAGATTATGCAAGAGAATGTCCTTGAAAAGGACAGCGTGTCTCCTGATGACTGTGATAGACCCAGAATCTGCAACGATGCCTGTCTAAGAAGCTCTCAGAGATATCTGTTGGCTGTGTGAAGACAGAAATGAATCTCATCATATGACATATCTGTCCCTATAAATTAGAAAGTAAATCCATATAAACAGGTTATGTATAACACTATTATTATGTGTTAAGGGATTATATTCTTATAACAATTAACTGGCTCCAGAATATCACATTATACTGTAAACTGTGGAAAGTATATAAAAAGTTATAATTTAAGGAAAATGGAGCAAATAATACTAATCAAAACTATACATCTCAATATGAAACACTTCAGATCATTTTTGAGCTTGGGAAAATAATGGAATATAGCAAAATTGAGAAACAATAAACTGAACTTATAAGGTACCCTATTTCTATCATCATAAACATTTTTAAAGTAACCTGCTGTGTAGTGTATCTAGCAGGTGCCAGCACCTCTCACAGGAGGTTAACATAGATGTCAGGTGCTTCCCACATTTCGTGGGACCTTCTTACTTCTCAAAAAGGAAGGCTGGTGAGGGCTGGAAGGAGACAGGGAAATGTAATCAACAGATGGGGAAGAGCTTTTACTAGAGCAGGGCCAGCAGTAAAGGAATCAAAGGGACAGCCTGTTCACCTAACACAAGGCCCCGGGAAATGGACATGTGAGCTGTCCCACAGCAAGGACTGAACCATGTGGTTCCTGATGCACAGGCTGCTGACACCCAGGTTTCTGTATCTTGGTTTCCTGTGCGATGAGACACACCTGTGCCCTAACAGAGATACTATCAATGCTGGATTTGTGTAACACAGAATTTTTTAAAGAAATAAGCCATATTTCTCTAAAATGAAGAAATCAACCAAACATTTAGCACCAATTTATCAAGTGCTGACTTCCCTGGTGGCTCAGACGGTAAAGTGTCTGTCTGCATGCGGGAGACGTGGGTTCAACCCCTGGGTCGGGAAGATCCCCTGGAGAAGGAAATGGCAATCCACTCCAATACTCTTGCCTGGAAAATTCCATGGACAGAGGAGCCTGGTAGGCTACAGTCCATGGGGTCGCAAAGAGTTGTACAAGACTGAGCGACTTCACTTTCACATTATCAAGTGCTACTTTTTTAAAATCAAAAGACTGAGCTAGATCCCATCGGAGACTAGAAGTCTGTCTATGGTGTAGAAATCTAAAGTTTCTGCCATCAGTAGAATCAATTTGCAAAACTAGGACTAATATACAAAATAATTAGTATTGAAATAGACAAACAAACAGCAACTTAATAGTCAAATTTTTTTTCATGCAAGGGCAGGGAAATTCAGTGAAGTAGGGCCAGGGGAAACATGACACAAATAACAGGAGCTCCTCTAGAAATTAACGTATCCATGTAAAATCTGAGCCAGAACACCAGGGTTCTGTTACCTGCATTCATGCTGCAGTATTAAAATAATATAATCACCAATAAGTAATCATCATCACATTCCAACCAAATAATTTACTTTTATAAACACTTTCTTATAAAACTTCATTGCATTTTTTTTTCTATCCTTAGTCCATAACTTCATAGCATTTTATTGGAATGATCTTGTTTATCTTTCAGTTAATAATGAAAAACTAGTGTCTTCACTTAGATACCCTGCAAGCAGATCCAACCAGTCCATTCTGAAGGAGATCAGCCCTGGGATTTCTTTGGAAGGAATGATGCTGAAGCTGAAACTCCAGTACTTGGGCCGCCTCAAGCGAAGAGTTGACTCATTGGAAAAGACTCTGATGCTGGGAGGGATTGGGGGCAGGAGGAGAAGGGGATGATAGAGGATGAGATGGCTGGATGGCATCACGGACTCAATGGACATGAGTCTGAGTGAACTCCAGGACTTGGTGATGGACAGGGAGGCCTGGCATGCTGTGATTCATGGTGTCGCAAATAGCCGGACATGACTGAGTGACTGAACTAAACTGAACCGAAGGCCAGAGGTATAAAATGAACACTGGAGGGTAATTAATTTACCAGGTCACTCATAGAATTTGATCCCACAGTTTTAATGTCTAGTTTAATGTTCTGTTAAGGACAAAATAATGAATCTAGTTGCTTGGGGTTCTATAGAAAAAGCTAAAATGAAAACAAGAGGAATTATATTGTTGATTTTCATTATCAGTACACACATTTTAGGTGTACCCATCTCATCACTCTTCTCCTTGAAGTAAACAGTTAAAATGACAAGCTTCCCTTAATTACCTGCAGTGCCATGAATGTACACACACAGATACTGATGTTAACAAGTTAATAACATTACATAAATTACCTCTTCTAAGACATCCCACAGTTCCTCCTCCAAATACTCATTATAGGGATCCAGATTTTTCCTCATTGTTCCAGTGAATAAAACAGGTTCCTAAATACCAGAAAATAGTGAATGTTAGTATCTTAATCTCTTTTCATTTTAAACCAATGCTTATAGAAAATGAAAATACCAAATATCAAAATTTACTGCAATTATTAATATTGAAGTTTCAAATGTATGTTTGCAAAACAGTATCTCTAAAATAATTTTCCATTGTACAAAGTGTGCTACAAAAAATCCTCTGGACTATTAAACACTAAAAGAAGAAAGTGTTTAAGAAGTATTTTCTTCTTAAGAAAAAAAAAACTGAAGAAAAGCAAGGAAAATTTGATTTTTTTTTTTTTAAGTTGCCATCTGTTAATAAATATCTGCTTAAACACACACACAAACTGACATTATAATCACAGGAGGAAGTTTACAGCAAGATCTACATAAATTAAGTGTCAATCCTGGTGTGATTGGGAAACATCAACTGCATGATTAATTGAGGTTTGTGCTTCAAAGCAAAACCATTCAATATTTATACTTTGGCAATGAAGAAGAAACTAGGCTATTTTCCCCATTGGTCAGACTCTCTTCTAGGATCTGGAATCTCTCCCCAGGTATGAATGGAACATCCCCTCATGTTCAAAGAGAACGTCAGCTCCTGGGGCCTGAGGCACCTCTGTCCATGGAGAGATCACCTCTGATTCTGCACCAGCTGGTCCCCACGTTCTCTCACCTGTGCATCAGGATGACCTGCCTCACAGAACCTCGTTACTAACTTCAAGGCCAGAAGGACCTGAAACCCACTGTGATGTGAGCCATCATAAAACTGTTTAAATAGCTTTTCCTATTCATCATCAGGAGGAGCCACAAGTAAATTACACTGGAAACACACCTCCTGAGTTTCAAGAGAGAATCTTGTACATAAGCTCATGTAGACAATTTACATTTTCTTCTGGAAGGCTCTAGTAAGCCAGGTCATAAGAATATGGGCAACAGAGAAGAGCCCAACAGGCTCCTTTCAGTGAAGGGGGCAGGACAAGGGGAGGCACATGTGTGGGAACAAGAGGAGACCTGACTCTTCCACAAGTGCCCGGAACTGCTCGGAATCACCAGCCTCAAATCCCACCTGGCCTTGGGGCTGGACTTTCCTCCTCACTTCACAAAAGCCTGAGAAGAAAGATGGAGAAGACAAATATTTCTTTTCTTTAGTCATGATGAAGAATGACACTCAGATAGCTCTCATACCTTCTTTCCCTCTTGTCTCAGTCTTAAGTCTAGTGATCGAGAAATGAATGCGGAAGGCACAGGACAGTGTGCCACCAAAAGAGATATATCCTTAAGGAAAGTCCAAAATTAAAAATATACTATGTAGGGAGCTTCATTTGCACAAAGTTGACTAAGTGACTGATAAGCCTACAAAGCATTGAAAATCACTGGACATACAACATTCCAAGATGATTATTGAACTGAAAAATCCATAGACTCAAATTTAAAGTTTCCCTTAAAACTCTTGAATTTAGGAACAAAGATTAACAACCACCTAAGCAATAGTAAGAGTTCCTTGTCAGGAGAATAACCATCATTGTACCCCAGATTTTTATAAAAACTTTTTACTCTTTGTAATTTTCAACCCTAAGTGTCCCCTTTGCAGTCTATTTCTCATCTTTTAGCTGTATGTATGAAGTTTACACAAAAAACCAGCGAGGTGAGGGGAGGCTGGTCCCCAATATTGCTCACCCTTCTCTTCTCCAATCTTCCCTCCATTATCTAGATCTTTTCAAGTAAGCAGATATTCCCTGAATGTAATCTCAATTGGCGTTCTTCGTGGGGAATATACTTAACTACTTCAGATCGTGAGAACAAAGGATGTATACACTTCAATTCCCTGTTGTGTTTAAGGAAATTATTTAGGAAAAGCTTTCATTTTTGCTTTTTCCTGAAACTTTGAATATAAATTGAGGAGTACTTCTTAAGAACACAGTATTCATCTTTTAAAGTTCCCCCAAGGAATGATGGTCTATGTCCCGACTCCCCTGTCTCTGGTTCCTACTCAGGTCCTTGCTGCTATCACACATCCCCCAGTTCTGATCTGTTCATGGCAGGACCAACAGTGATGGGGATAAGCCTGGGGGAGAGAGAAAGAGATGACCCCCGAAGCTTGCTGCTGTTCCGAGGTTCACAGGTAACAGGGATTCGCGGAACATGATGTGGGCCTGGCTCACCTGAGTGGGGCAACTCAAAGAAACAGCACTGGGCTCCCCCTTCTGCAGAGTCTGCTCTCAGCTTCCCAGGTTTTAAATCAGGGTGTTGACACACAAGTATCACTGCTTGCTACTCATTTGAGGGGAAGACAGATGTACATTTTCTGCACTTAGACAAGTTAGTTTCAAGTAACCAAACCAACAGACTTTTCTCAATTTCTAAGCCAACAAGACACTGTAAAGACAAAGGGCTCTTGGCTGGGGAAGGGTAAGATTTTGAATATCTTCTCCTGACACTTATTAGCCCATAACACATAAATGAAAAAAAAACCATTTCAAAACTGATATTCTCCAAATGAGACTCAAAACAGGAGGAGTTGTATCTTCCAACTTTACTAAACTTTTGTTATGTTTTGGGGAAACTATTTCATGAGAATCTCATTCAGTTTAACTAACATTTATTGAAAAAAAATAAATTTGGAGTCAGTTCTAAGTTCTGATTCAACTTCTCATTAGTTATTAAACTCAGAGTAAATTATTTATCTTTCCAAGACTGTTCCATTACTGGAAACTAGGGTTAGCCTTGCAAGGTTGCTGTGACAATCTGAAACAACAATGAAGTTCCTGATGTGATGCTAACATGGACCAGGAGCCCAGCCCAACAGGCAGAAAGGCAGGGACAGTGTCTGTCAAACTTCAGATGTAGTCAGTGGATTATGAAATTAATTTTGTGCATAGTGATCATCATTTTGTCTTTTATATGAAGTAGAATAGAACTGACATCACAGAAAATATCAGAGCACAGAGCAATAGGAATGTTGTTTTATGGCATTTTTGTTTCTCTGTGTATGTGTGTGTGTGCATGCACACGAAATCATGATATGAAGCAGTTCTATCAAGGACCACAGTTAACAGCCACCTGAAGTCTTGCACAAGCAGAGTAATTCGCTTCTCAGCGTCTGGAGTTGGGAATCTCTTTAAATTTACTTTGAACCCTATTAGTATATTTTGGAAATTAATACATTGCTGATCATGTCATTTGCAAATATTTTCTTCTTTTCCATAGGTTGTCTTATTTTTTTTTTTTTTTTTAATGGCTTCCTTCACGCTATGCTTTTAAGTTTAACCAGGTCTCATTTGTTTATTTTTGCTTTGCTTCCATTACTTTTGGGATCAGGTCCAAAAAAAAAATAGTGCTGTGATTTATGTCAAAGAGTATTCTGCCTATGTGTTCCTCTAAGATCTTGTCTTACTAAGTATCTTGTCTTACAGGTCTTTGCTCATTTATTCATTTTTATTTTATTTTTTTTGTATGATATTAGAGAATGTTCTAATTATTTCTTCTACATGCAGTCATGCAGATTTCCCCACACTATTTATGGAAGAGACTGTCTGTTCTTTCTTACATATTGTTACCTCTTTTGTCTTAGATTAACTGAGCATAAGTGTGTGGGTTTATTTCTGGGTTTTCTATCCTGTTCCATTAATCTATGCGTCTGGTTTCTGTGACAGTAACATACTTTTTCATTATTGTAACTTTGTAATATAGTCTGAAATCAGGGACTGTGATTCCTCCAGCTGTGTTCTTCTTTCTCAAGATTGTTTTGGCTATTTGCAGTCCTTTCTGTTTCCATACAAATTTTTTTAATATTTTTTTTGTTCTAGTTTTGTGAAAAATACCACTAGCAATTTGATAGAGGTTGCATTAACTCTGTAAATTGTCTTGGGTAGTATGGTTATTTTTAACAATATTGAATCTTTCAATCCAAGAATACATTTTATCTTTTCATCTGTTTGTATCACCTTGAATTACTTTCATCAGTGTATTACAGGTTTTGTATACAGGCCTTTTACCTTCTTAGGTAGGTTTATTCTGTTTTTTTTGTTTGTTTGTTTGTTTGTTTTTCCTCTGATGTGATGTCAAGGGGATTGTTTCCTTAATTTCTCTTTCTGATACTTTGTTTCTAGTCTATATAAACACAGTCAATATCTGTATAAACAATGGCTTATACAGCTCAATATCAAAGAAACAAACAACCTAATCAAAAATGCAAAGAAGACTTAAATAGGCATTTCTCCAAAGTTATACAAATGGTCAACAGACCCATGAAAAGATACTCAGCATCACTAATTATTCAGTTCAGTCACTCAGTCATGTCGACTCTTTGTGACCCCATGAACTGCAGCACGCCAGGCTTCCTTATCCATCACCAACTCACAGAGCTTGCTCAAACTCATGTCCATCGAGTTGGTGATGCCATCCAACTGTCTCATCCTCTGACGTCTCCTTCTCTTCTCACCTTCAATTTTTCCCAACATCAGGGTCTTTTCTAAGGAGTCAGTTCTTTGCATCAGGAAGCCAAAGTATTGGAACTTCAGCTTCAGCATCAGTCCTTCCAATGAATATTTAGGACTGATTTCCTTTATGATTGACTGGTTTGATCTCCTTGCAGTCCAAGGGACTCTTAAGAGCCTTCTCCAACACCACAGTTCAAAAGCATCAATTCTTCTATGCTGAGTTTTCTTTATAGTCACTAATTATTAGAGAAATGCAGATCAAAACTACAATGAAGTATCACCTCACACTGGTTAGAATGACCATCATTTAACATCTACAAATAATAAATGCTGGAGATGGTGTGGAGGAAAGGGGACCTTCCCACACTGTTGGTGGGAATGTAAATTGGTGCAGCTGTTATGGAAAACAATATGGAGGTTCCTTAAGGAATTGAAAAAGAGTTACTGTGTGATCCAGCAATTCCCCTCCTCAACAAATATCTGGAAAACATAAAAACCCTAATTCAAAACGAGACATGCACCCCAGTTTTTCACACCTTTCTATTTATAATAGCCAAGGTATGTCCATGGACAGATGAATGGATAAAGATATGATGTACACACACACACACACACACACACACACACACACACACACACACACACACACAGAGGAATATTATTTAGCCATAAAAAGAATGAAATAATGCCATTTGCAGCAACATGGATGAAGCTAGAGATTATGAGACTAAGTGAAATAAGTCAGCAGAGAAAGACAAATATCATATGCGATCACTTATATGTAGAATCTTAAAAATGGATAGAAATGAACTTATTTACAACACAGAAGCAGATTCACAAACATAGAAAACAAACTAATGGTTACCAAAGAGGAGAGTGGAGAAGGATAAGTTAAAAATCTGTGCTTAAGAAATACATACTACTACTTTGCTGTACAATTGGAACGCTGTGAAAAAATAATCAGACACACACAAAATCTGACTCCTGGCTCTGCCCCTTACTTGGTAAGTGGGACAAGCCCCCCGGGCCTCAGTTTTTAAATCTGTTAGGTAAGGATAACTATAGAATTTTGAGGATTAAGCAGGAAATGATAGGATAAGGGGTTAAACATGTTAATGATCCCACAAATGTTAGGAATTCTTATCAGTACTTGTCAAGGACTGTAATGAGCACAGAGGAGCAGAAATGAGAGCTACATTTCTGCATCCTCAAGGAGATCCTCAAGGAGAGGGAGAAAATAGCCAAGAGTATGGGGAGGGCTGAGAAAAAAGGCCAGAGGTCTTGGTGGAGGACTGATAAGTAGCAATGTGTACAAGGTGGTGGTCAGGAAAGAAGCTGCTGGGAGGGGAAAATGAAATCAAAGTACAAGAAAGTGTCATTCTCTCTTCTTGCTTTTGGTGGAAACGTTAGATACATTTCTCTGTTACGCCTTCCCACAAATTCCTATTGTGTTTTTTTGATTTTTGTTTCTTTGCTCTACTATTTATATTTATACAAACAATTCAGCTTATATTGTAAACAATAAATATAAAGAAAATCACCAAGCACCATGAACACATAAGAGAAATTAAAGAGTAAAGTCATTCCAGAAAGTATTACTCTTTTTACTTAAGCAGAAATAATATTCAAAGGTCAGTAACCCAATCATTAAGAATAATAATAGTTCCTGATGACTGAGCATTCCCAAGAATCAGGCATGGGCACAAACCTTATCTCACCCAGTTGTGTGTGCTAAGTTGCTTCAGTCATGTCAGACTCTTTGCTACCCCGTGGATTCATAGCCCACCAGGCTCATCTGTCCAAGGGATCTTCCAGTTAAGAATACGGGAGTAGGTTGCTGTGCCCTCTTCCAGCAGATCTTCCTGACCCAGGGATTGAACCTGCATCTCTTCTGTCTCCTGCATTGGCAGACAGGTCCTGTACCACTAGCACCACTTGGGAAGTCCAGATACATCTTCACAACACATCTGTGTGGCAATGATTCCCAGACCTGGTTTAAAGATGAGGACCCTGAAGTCTGGAAGCTGAGTGATGTCATCAAGGCCCCACAGCCCTCTGAGGCAGAGCAAGAATAAATCTGTGGGTCCCACTGACACTCGGTCTACACAAACATTCTATCCCTGGCTGCCTCTGGAATGATTTCCTGGGAACTATGCACATTGCAATTTCTCTACAGATACTCCCTCTTTTATCAACCAATATTGTACCTTAGAGACAAAGGCATATAGAGAGGAATCTACATGTATACAAACCTTGGCACTATTTTGTAAGGATGCTTTCTGGAGTGCATACATTGAACATGCTCAAAGGAAGGGTGGAAATCAACAGAACAGAACAGAACAATGTTGATGCAAAGTCATGTTTAGTCTTTGCTCAGATGTGCTTCCAAACATTATTGGCAGAGCCAAGGATCTTCTAATGTAATTTCTTTATTTACTGAGCTATTTCATGTACACAAACATACAACTTTTTCCAATTAAGAAGCTTTAAAAATAAGGCAGGGCATGTTTATGAAGCTTTGCATCAAAGGAAAGGAAAGGAAAGGACTTTACAGACATGCCCTTTATTTCTACTAACTAATCTCACTTGGCCATTTAAGAGATGAGTACCATCAAAACATAAAACTTGGGAATCTAAACTCATTTATTTTCTACTGTAACTACAAGTCATGAATCTAATAGCCAGAGGGAACCTTTAAACATGGAGACTGAATGTGCTAAAAAGCACATTTTAAAAAAAATTTTTAAATGTGGTGAAATACACATTAACTTTACTAGCTTGACTACCTATAAGTGCACAGTTTAGTGGTAATAAATACATTTACACTGTTGTACAGCAATCACCATCATCCAGCCACAGAACTCCTTTCATCTTTCAGAACTGAAACTCTGTACCCATTAAACAACAATGCTCCACTCCCCGCAGCTCCTGGTACCCACCATTCGACTTCCTGTCTCCATGAATTTAGTACTCTAGGTACCTTATATTAGTAGAATCATACTGTGTTTATCCTTTGTGACTGGCTTATTTCACTTAATTTCCTCAAGGTTCATCTGTGTTGTACCAAAAGTCAGAATTTCCTTCGTTTCTAAGGCTGAATAATACTCCATCGTATACACATATGCACATTTTGTTTATCGATTCATCTGTCAATGGACCTTTGGGTGCCTCCACCTTTTTGCTACTGAGAATAATGCTGCTATGAACATGCATGTACAGGTATCACTTGAAGATCTTTCTTTTAATTCTTTTGGGTTTATACTCCAAAGCAGAATTGCTAGATTATATAATAATTCTATCTTTAACTTTTTCAAGAAATGGCCAACCTGTTTTCCGCAGTGGTTGCAATATCTTATATTCCTACCAACAGCAAACAAGGATTCTAATTTCTCTACATTCTTGCCAATACTGCCAACCCATTTTTTTTTCTTTCTCCCTTTCATTTTTCTTTTTTGATAGCTGTCTTAAGGGGTGCGAGGTGGCATTTCACTGTAGTCTGTAAAGCTATATCTTGGTTTCAAAAGTACTTAGACAGACACATTACCATATGTAAAATTAGATAGCCAGTGGAAATTTGCTGTATGATGCAAGGAGCTCAAATTCAGTGCTCTGTGATAACCCAGAGGGGTGGGATGAGGTGGGAGGTTCGAAGGAGGTTCAAGAGGGAGGGACATATGTATACCTATGGCTGATCCATGTTGATATACGGCAGAAACCAAAACGATATTGCAAAGCAATCATCCTTCAATTAAAAATAAATTAATTAGAAAAAAACAAGAGTACTTAGTGTAATTCCAGGTATTTTAGAGGCCACCAGTAGGTAGCAACAGCTGTACTCAGTCATAAGACCCAAGCCCACGTTCTCCTTCCCTTTGGGTGCCATGCTGAAATGCTTCCTAATAAATAGGCATTTCAGGGCACATTACACCCACATTCCAGGAAGCACATTTGCCTGGCTCTTTGTGTCTCATCTCTTCTCTGTTTCCCATCTCAAGAGGGTGTTTTTCTGAGCTTTGTTTGATAGGCAGATGATTATGGAGTACAAAAATAAAATCTCACAATTGAAAAGAAAAAAGCAAATCTGTCAAAACAGAGGGCAGGATGGAAGATCGGGACACCTGGCCTACGTTGCCCTCGGCTATATACCTGGACACAATCAAGGACAGAAATGGTAAAGGCCTAACTGAAGCAGAAGAGATCAAGAAGAGATGAAAAGAATACACAGAAGAACTGTACAGAAAGGACCTTAATAACACGGATAATCACCAGGCTGTGGTCACTCTCCCAGAGGCAGACATTCTGGAGTGTGAAGTCAAGTGGGCCTTAGAAGGCATCACTATGAACAAAGCCTGGCTTCCCAGGCGGCGCTAGTAGTAAAGAATCCACCTACCAGTGCAGGAAACATAAGGGACATGGGTTTGACCCCTGGGTCGGGAAGGTCCCCTGGAGGAGGGCATGGCAACCCACTCCAGAATTCTTGCCTGGAGAATCCCATGGACCGTAGCCTGGTGGGTTACAGTCCATAGGATCTGCAGAGGGTCAGACATGACTGAAGCGACTTGGCATGCACAAACAAAGCTAGTGGAGGCAATGGAATTCCAGTAGAGCTATTAAAATCCTAAAAGATCATGCTATCAAAGTGCTGCAACTCAGTATGTCAGCACATTTGGAAAACCCAGCAGTGGCCACAGGACTGGAACAAAGCCAATTCTCATCCCAGTTCCCAAGAAGGGCAGTACTAAAGAATATTCAAACTACTGGACAATTACACTCATCTTCCACGCTAATAAGGTTATGCTCAAAATTCTTCATGCTGGGCTGCAGTGTTACATGAACCAAGAACTTCGAGATGTCCAAGCTGGGTTTAGAAAAGGCAGAGGAACCAGAGATCAAATTGCCAACATTCGCTGGATCATAGAGAAAGCAAAGGAATTCCAGAAAAACATCTACCTCTGCTTCATTGACTATACTAAAACCTCTGACTGTGTGATCATAACAAACTGTGGAAAACTCTTAAAGAGATGGGAATACCAGGCCATCTTACCTGTCTCTTAAGAAACCTGTATGCAGGTCGAGAAGCAACAGTTAAAACACTGCATGGAACAACTGACAGGTTCAGGATTGAGAAAGGAGCACAACAAGGCTGTTTATTGTACCCTGTTTATTTAACTTATATGCTGAGAACATCATGAGAAATGCCAGGATGGATGAGTTTCAGCTGGAATCAAGACTGGCAGGAGAAACATAAACAACTTCAGATATTTGGATGATAGCACTCTAATGGCAGAAAGAGAAGAGGAACTAAAAAACCTCTTGATGAGGGTGAAGGGAAAGAGTGACAAGGCCAGCTTAAAACTAAATATTAATAAAACTAAGATTATGGCTTCTAGCCCCATCATGGCCTATAGAAGGGGAAAAGGTGGAAGCAGTGACAGATTTCCTCTTCTTGGGCTCTAAAATCACTATGGATGGTGACTACAGCCATGAAATTAGAGAATGACTGCTTCTTGGCAAGAAAGCTATGACAAATCTGGACAGTGTGTTAAAAAGCAGACATCACTTTGCCGACAAAGGTCTGTCTAGTCAAAGTTATGGTCTTTCCAGTGGTCGTGTATGGTTGTCAGAGCTGTACCATAAAGAAAGGAGAGCACCAAAGAATTGATGCTTTCCAACTGTGGTGTTGGAGAAGACTCTTGAGAGTCCTTTGAACTGCAAGGAGATCAAACCAGTCAATCTTAGAGGAAATCACCCCTGAATTCTCACTGGAAGGACTGATGCTGAAGCTGAACTCCAATACTTTGGCCACCTGATGAAAACAGCTGACTCATTGGAAAAGACCCTGATGCTGGGAAAGACTGAAAGCAGAAGAAAGGGCAACAGAGGGTGAGATGCCTGGATGGCATCACCATACGAAACGGACATGAACTTGGGCAAACTCTGGGAAATGGTGAGGTCCATGGGGTCGTGAAGAGTCAGACACGACTGGGCAACTGCACAACAACAGTACACCTGGAGGACAGTAATTGCTCAGTAAATAGTCACTAAAGTATGTTGAGTGGATAAATCATAAGGAAAGACAGGAGCTTCTACTGTACATATAATTCAATTTCCAACACACTCTCTGAAAGTCACACTTCTTTAAGAAGCAGAAGAAAAGAAAACAGAATCAGAGCTGAGGGAGAGACGGTCAATTCAATGCTGCACCATCACAGCAGCCACACATTGGGTCTCAGTGTGAAGCACTCTATACCATGCACTGATCTATTTTGTCATCAGAACAGCTGCCGGGAGCCAGCGTGAGGAATCCCGACCGTGACAAGGTCATGAGGAAGGAAGCCTGACAAAACGCAAGGACATGATCAGGCTTCAGGGGTTCCCCTTGGAATTTCCTGAGCATGTGGCCCAAAAACCAAATCTGCAGGCCTTTGTACTCTGCTTTTCCCCTGATCTTTCTATAACCCAAATCGGATCTATAGCTTTTTAGATGACAAGTAACCATCTAATCTTTGCGTGAATACCTCCAGCAATGGGGAGCTCACTACTCACCAAGGTTTTAAACTCTCTCTTACCCTTTTCCTCTACAGCATTCCCATTCTACATACCACTTTCTCTAATCCCACCAGCTCATTTTCAGTAGTGTGTGTTGGCCAGGAGCTGGGCCAGTCTTTCCCAGCAATGCAAGAAACATCTGTTCTAGTGTCTAACAACCCTGATATTTTATTCCTTGAATTAAAAAATCTTTTAATGGCCTAGAAGCTGCAATTTTCTGCACCCAAAAAGCTAGATCAGTAGATCTAAATCCTCTGGGGCTCCTAGCTTGAGAAGTCAAGGTTTTTCTGTCTGATAATAAGGTAAAAGCAAAAGGGGTGCTATTCTTTGACATTTATTAAATTGTACAGTTTTAGCAGGTGGCAAGATCAAAACTTTAATATCTCTAGTATAATCAGAGTCTACTACACCAGACACCACCAAAATTTTTATTTACTTTTTTTTAAAGAAAGTGAGCTACTTCCTAGCACAAGTCTTACAATGTCCTCAGGCAGGGGGCTAGCAACTCCCGTTGGAATCTGAGCAACCGGCACATCAGGGGTTAATATTGTTGCCGTGGTGGAGTTCAGGTCTAGTCCTGAGCTGCTGCTGCTGCTGCTGCTAAGTCCTGGGGTTAACTGGCATGGCTTTTTGTCTCTGTTTAGCAGGACATTGTCAGCAAAAATGTTCTATTTGGCCTCAAGAGAAACATTTTGTATTTGTAAAATCCTTCTTATTACGATTATTTTTCTTTCTTTTTCTCTTTTTCTCTTCCTTTTCTCTTTTTTTTTCCCTTGGGTGACCCCCCCCTACCCCCCGAGGGGACTTTTTGCAAGGAGCATGTTCTGTTTTAAAAGCTCTTTGTGCTCAAAAATATTCTCCGTATCCTTTTCAACCTTAAGCAATGTTCTGGGAGGTTTGGATGCAAAGTGAGGAGTTTTTAAGCCCTGGGGAGGCGCAAGCAGAGGTTGCAGTGGTCCCTTAAATAAGAAAATGTTGGATAAATTTTTAAAGGTTTCCATAGAGGGGGAGGGGGCTCTCCAGGGCGCTCGGCTGCTGCGTCCTCTAAGCACTCTCCTTCCTCGGGAGGAAGAGTACAGTCTCCCTCCTTTTCTTTGCCAAAGGCAGAAAATATGATCTGCGTAGAAGGTGGAGACTCACTACCATCCACCACTATAGCCTTTCCCATAGGCTAATTAGCAGCCTCATGACGGGGGTCCAGAACATTTCTAATCATATTCCACAGAGCAAAAGCATTTACAGGCACATGCAAAGTATAATAAGTTTTTAGCTGTTTTCCTAGCTTCACCCAAGTATCTAAATCCCTTTTTTTTTGGAAACCAAGGACATTGCTCTTGTAACACTAGCCTTTTTATCTTTGATTTATCTTTTAACAGTTGCTAAATTACTTCTATAAAGAGTTGTCATTCTTTTGACTCATTGTTACCCATGTCAGAAAATTAAGATTTATAGAAAAGTCTGCCTTAACAAAGGTTTTACCTTGGCTAAGGGGGGTTTTCTTTTCAACCCTAAAAAAGCAGGTTTCTTTCAACCCTTAGAAAGCAGGTTTGTTTTGACTCTTAGAAAGCAGGTTTGTTTCAACCCTTAAACTGGGTTTCTTTCAACCATTCAACTGGGTTTCTTTCAACCCCTTAACTGGGTTTCTTTCAACCCAAAACTTCCCATCCCTCTTTCCCTACCTATCTTATGCAGGGGGGTCCGTGACACCCTGAGTTGGGTCCTAGACATCCTGAAAACTGCACACTGGGGGAGACCTACCTTCGAATAGCCTGTTCCAGGAGCCACTTGCCAGGGTCCAGCCCCAGTGGATCCAGGGAATTCAAAGCGTGGACAGCGTAGGCGAGGAGAACTTATTTATTTATTAATATAAGATTAGATTAGGGAGAAATAGTGTAGTAGGAAAATTAAGTGGAGAAAGAAGGCTGAATAACTTGGTTTACGTGGGAAGCCAATAAAGTTCCAGACAAGGAGCTTGCACCATCTACGTTAGGCCACCAGCGTCCTCTTGAATATCGGAGGTGCCCCGCCTTGGGCTCCCCCTTGCGTGGATCTTAAAAGCTGGGACAAGTAAGTATACATGGTGAACCCCCACGCCCCAGATGGGAATTCAGCCAGAAATTAGAGAGGACACACGGGGAAAACCAGTCCAGCGACTGGCCCGTCCTCTATTGTTCAGAAGGCCTTTTATACTTTTTGATTATACATAGAGATCAATGGGTAACACAAAGTTATGCAGCGTTAGCAGCCCAGATTCTTATCAAAACCAGGCTTTTCTCTCTGTATACCTAGTTGTTTACACAAGTCTTAGGTAATTTACATCATCTTCCGGCCAAAAGGGCCAATTAACATTTTACAGCCTTTTTTCTGATAAGGGTTTGTCAACCAGAAGACTTATTTGTGTTGATCTTCCCAAAGTCTGGTGCCACTCTCAGAAAGCACTAAATAAAGTTACATTCTTACATAGCAAAGATACAGCAATTTATAACAAGTAAAAGGAGTACAGTGATTTACAACAAAAGAAAAGTAATTAACTCAAAAGTCTAGTGTTGCTAACATCAAAACTATTATATATCTTTTTCCATAACCCGTTTACATTGATTAACATCCTCCCAGGTGCCTAAAAGATAAAGAATATGGAGGCCTGGCAGCAATCATTGAGTCAACAGTGAAATCCTGTCACCAATATGATTTTTAGCTCTTTAGAAAAGGCTCTGTATCTTTAAGATGCTTTTAAGCTTTGTGCCTCTCATGGTTGGGGGGCTGTAAGCAATTCACAAGCTGTAAGAGGTCCAGGGAACCTGTTAGGCAAGCTAGAGAGCTATCAGAGGGGTTTAACTGAAACATCCCTTTCAAATGCAGAAGACTAAAGCCCTGATTTGACTTTTCCAGAGAATATCAGAAGAGTGGAAAAGCAGAGTACAAAGGCCGGCAGATTTTTGGTTTTGGGGGTACATGCTCAGGAAATTCCAGGGGGAACCCCTGAAGCCTGATCACATCCTTGCGTTTTTGTCAGGCTTCCTTCCTCATGACCTTGTCATGGGCAGGATTCCTCACGCTGGCTCCCTGCAAACAGCTCGAAGGGTTGGTATTATTAGCTGCCCTATAAGACAGAAAACTGAGGAGCACGGAGGTGAAATTCCAAATCCCTTTATCTTCCTCACTATTCTGTACTGACTGCCTGGAGAAAATTATTATATTAATGGCTGATTTGTCAAAGTCCCCCTATAGCATCCATACACTCTGTAATTCTCAAAGCCCCACAGTTTCATAGAACACTCTCCAGAGACATAATCAACTTTGAAAAGATGCCTTCATTTCCTACAGCAAAGCTCTATCTGGAAGACACTTAAAATTCACATTTCCCTATAGGAACCTCTGCAGCACTAAACAAACAATTTACCCCTTTGTTCTCAGAATTATGTGGTTATGAGTGGATAAAATTGTGGAACCTGAGGAAGTCTGAGTCCAGAAATCCATCTCAGTAAATTATTAAATCACATGTACATAAAAGCAACAAATAAAGAAATAAAACCTAGTATATGATGAAAGTATCTGTTGAAAATACCTGCTGCTAAAAATATGCTCTACTAGGGGTATAAAGGAGTAACCCTTTCATTTAATTTGAAAAAAATAAAAAAATGAGTAAACTCAGGTGGCTTATGAAAAGAACATGTGAGTGCATACCTGAAGCGCAACTGACATTTTCTTCCTTAAATCGTGAAGTCCAATATTGGTTGTCCAGAGCCCATCAATGCAAATACGACCTTCAGGTTCTGACAATCTAAAAAGGGCAGCGATGAGGGAACTTTTTCCAGCCCCTGTTCTTCCTACAATGCCAACCTGTAAAGAAATACAGAAGAGAGTAAGAATTAACAAAACACAACAAAGCTGGGAGAAATGTTGGTTATTGATGATGAATTTTAAAAGTTCTATATAAAGAGTAGTCTATAAGTTTCTCAGTCACTGCACTGTTGACATTGTGGGCCAGATAATGCATTCTTGGGGGAAGAGGGCTTGTCCTGTATATTGTAGGATGTTTAGCAATAGCCTTGAACTCTACCCACTAGATACCAGTAGTACCCCCTAAATAAACTGTGGCAACCAAAAATTTCAGACACTGACAACTGTTCCCTGGTTGAGAGCCCCCTAGTCCCAGGAAAAGTTAAAAATGGCAATCTGCTGGCAGTGAAAGGCCAGCGATCTCCTAAGTGGTCCATAAGAAGTCAGCCTTTAAATTAGTTTTATTCCTACAGCCTGGAGAATTATGTGACTAATTTTATGGAGATATCAACAAGTAAAGTCAGAAGTATTATACATAAACAAGTATTCACTTTTTCAAGGGCCTATTACTTAAGAAGAATTATTCTTTGGTAGAAAAACTAAAAAACTTTCTAATATTAAATATCTGAATTATATTATATCTTGAAAGGAAATATCTTAAAATTATAAAATGCAGATCTTAGTGTCTTATAAGACAGAGGACAATAGACAAAATGCACATAATAGAGTCAACATCAACACAACATTTGCTACTTATATGGTACCTTCCACTGGAGCAGTTCAAAAGGTATTTTATAAACAAATCAATACTTGCAATTGCACCTTGGAAAGAAAGATACATGTCAAGTGTCAGTCTAGTCATTAAAATCAAAGCAGAGAGAAATTCAGTGCACTAATGGTAAGATTGGGGCTTTTCTGGTGGCTCAGTTGTAAAGAATGCACCTGTCAATGCAGGAAACTCAAGTTTGATACCTGAGTTGGGCAGATCCCCCAGAAAAGGAAATAGAAGCCCACTCCAGTATTCTTGCCTGGAGAATTCCATGGACGGAGGAGCCTGGCAGGCCATGAGGTCACAATGGAGTTGGACACAACTGAGCAACTAATACGTATCAATGCAGGAGACATGGGTTCAATCTCTAATCTGGGAAGATCCCACGTGCTACAGAGCAACTAAGCCAGTGCACCACACCTACTGAAGCCCACATGCCCTAGACCCGGGAGCCACAACAAGAGAAGCCACCTCAGAGAGAAGCCTGGGCACTGCAACTAGAGAGCTGCTCACTGCAACTAGTGACCCCTCATTCACTGCAACCAGAGAAAAAACCAGAGCAGCAACGAAGACCCAGCCCAGCCAAAGAGAAATAAATACAATTATTTTGTAAAAAGTTATGTTTATACTATATTGTAGTTTACCTAGTGCACAACAGTATTATGTATGAAAAACAATTTTATACCTTAATTTTCAAATACTGATTGCTAAAAGAATGGTAACACCATCTAAGCCTTTACTGGGTAATAACATTAAAAAACACTGATCACAGATCAGAGAAACAAACATAATAATAATAAAATGGCTTGAAATATTGTGAGAATTACCAAAAGGTGACAGGGGCATGAAGTTAGCAAATACTGTAGGGAAAATGGTACCAATGTACTTGTTCAACACTGAGTTGTCATGAATGTTTAGTTTGTTAAAAAAAAAAGAAAAAGAAAAGAAGAAGCATAATCTGTGAAGCACAATACAAATGCATGTCTGTCTTTCTGGGTGTTCTTATACATAAATCAACACACGTTAAGACACAGGTGACAACTGCATCCATAAGAATGTGTGTATGTTCCCATGTTATGAGCTCTACTGACACTGATCCATCTGTGCAAATGGGAACATTTGTAGACTTTGGATAATGGGCTGAGATATGTAGCGGCATTGAGGGCTGTTCGTGACCACAGGACTGTGAGCTCCAAACTCCAGCGAGAATAATAAGAAACAAGGGACTTCACAGGCAGTCCAGTGGTTAAGATTCTGAGCTTCCACTGCAGGGGACATGGGTCCAATCCCTGGTTGGGAACTAAGATCCCACATGCTATGTGGCCACACATCCCCTCCAAAAAAGGCAACTCAAAGGGAAAAAAAAAACCCAAAACACCTGCTTCTGGCTATTTCTACAGTTAAATCATTAAACCTATTAATATAGTCTGAATGTCTTATCTGGGTCACCAATGGGTTTTACCAATTTCACACTGAAAGTGTCACCAGTATCAGTAAGTTTACATTCCTAACACCAAAGACACTTGGAAAAAATCTCATTTTAGCTGCTTCACAACAGCTCCTTTCTGTTTTTCCTACCACTTGGATCAGAGCGGGAAGTGTAAGACAGGAAGTCAGGAGCTGTTGTGTCTTCAGCAAGATGTCATGGGAAAATGATATCACTTTTTGAAATTAAACTGATGTCCAATAAAATAAGGCTATAAATCCCAGGTTTGTGAATGTGCAGGGAACCTGGCCAGGGTTCATCTCTGATGACCACACCAACTTGTTAGACACTTGCTCCTGGATCTCTCTTCACACATCAAACTCAACATGATTAACATCTGATGCCCCACATAAAACAGCCATGTCCTCTGACTTCCCTACTCTGCTTCTTTCCCAGGCTCATAGGCACAACTGTCCACCTTCCTTCCAGCTTTCCCTGAGTCCAGCACGCTGCCAAGCCCTGAAGACTCTACTCTTGCAGTGTTTCATGGCTCAATCCCTCACTTTAAGGTCAACATTCACCACCTGGGTGTCAGGCTGCATTATTGTTTAAAAAACAAAATAAAACAAACTCTTTTCTTAATCATAATCAGTGCAAATGAATTTGAAAAGTAAATAAAGACTAGATATACCCTAGAAGTCTGATAAAACCAATCTTAAGATGTTGATGTTTTGATTTTCCAGACTTGTGTTATGTGTTCTTAAAGATAAAAATTTACATATTTAAACAAAATATTATTAGTATGAACATACTGTTATAATGTATCTTCATTTAGAATTTCATAAAAATATTTATTTTAAATGGCTATATAATATTATAGTATATGTGATCATTTATTTAAAAAACTCCTACTGGTAGATATTCAGACAATCTCCAATATTTTGCTATCATAAATAACTCCATGTCAAATATCCTTGAAGTGCAATCTTTGCAAATAACCTTAATTCTTTCCTTCACATAAATTCTCAGATGTGTAATTGCTGAGAATAAGGTACGTACATTTTAAGAGAAAGCTGTTAAGTATTGCCAACCTCCAGAAAAATGATACCATTCTCAACTTCCACCTGTTTCCCTGCACATTCATAAACCTGGGTGATATAGCTTTGTTTTAATTGACATCAGTTTGATTCCGAAAAGTGGAGTCTATTTCCCAGGACGTCTTACTGGAAACACAACAGCTCCTGCCTCCCTGTCCCCTGCACCTGCCCACTCAGGGCCACGTGCTCTCACTTCTCAGATTAAACCCCCAAAGGTTGGCTCTATGTCATTCCATCCCAGGACATCTCTTCTACAAAACTGTCCCCACTGACCTCTGCATCCTTCATGTCCATGAGTCAGGTTTCTCCGTGTCACTAGGTAGTTGTGAGGGTTGGATATGAAAATGTGTGTTATACACCTGGTAGTTCTTTTCCCTGAATGCTCTGCAGGTGCCTAGTTCTTCACTCACTGGATCAGGGCATCATGCCTTTGCTCATGTTGGTCTCACCTCCCAGTATGCCTTACACATGCATTTCCACCTGCTGAAACCCTGACCACACATCACTAAGTCTGTCTCACGTGCCTAATTCTACAGAAATGCTCTCCCTGTCCCCTATGTGTGCTTATCCCAATACTAACAGATGTTGTATTATCTTTTCCTAAATTTCTATAAAAATTCTGACCACCTTCTAGCTTACAGAACTAATATACCCATTTTCTTGTTTTTTCAACTGGCCTGTATATGTTGACAGCAGGATCTGTACTAGACTTGACTTTTTCTTATTTTTATTCCCTGTGGAGCCCTGAGACAAAGAAGCTTCTGCAGAAAGCTGAGATTTTTAATGAGGCCAGAGAATTTATGGAAAATCTATCACCATAATATTTAGACATATGATAAGTTGGACAAAAAGAAACATGGCAGATGGATCCTATAGCCATAAATAAAACTTTGAATGGCCAACACTTCATTCTCATGGGACAGACAACTTCCACCATGTAAGTGGTTATGGCCATTTTATACAGTATAAAAACTACAACCATCATTGGTCAAGCATTTACTCTGACCCATGTGCTGGGTGCTTTACACGTCTTATCTTGTTTAAGTCGTACAACAAGCCTACAGGTTAGGTCCTATCAATTCCATTTTTCCAAAAGAAGACTGAGGCTTAGTCTGCCTGAAATTTCAGAGTCCATTAAGTCATAGGATGAGACTCAAACCCACGTCTGTTGGCCTCTTTTCCATTCTGCTGATGAACTCCTTAAACCTGGATGGCCTGGTATCTTATCATGTCTCTGTGTAGCTAGAACAGAGAAAGTGGGGAGAGATGTAGCTGCAGTTAAAGGAACAGGCCTACCATAGAGATCCTGTGGCCAGAGAGGTGAAGCGTGATGTGGACATGGGTACATATAACACGGTGAGTGGGAGAAGAGGGATGACATCACTGAGCAGAGAGGGTCCCTGAGGTCAGGTGGCCTGGTTGTCAGCAGGAAGAACCAGCACCCCAGGTGGGCTGGAAGAGAAACCTGCAGCCTAGTGGGGCAATGGTTCCCCAGGAGACAAACCAAACAGACCTCCTGCCCTGCTTGGGGAGCGAGACTCATTCTTTATCCCATCAGGTGGTGAAAGAGCCGCACATACACTGCTGCACTGGGCTGTCTCTGACTCCAGGTCCAGGCAGGGCTGAGCCTGTGGGAAATCCCTCCAGTCCCTGCAGGAAGCTCGTGTAGGGAAGGCAGGAGCAGGATGAAAACTGCCCGTGATGAAGACGAGATTCCACCAAGAGGATGCAAAGAAATGCAGTGGAATCACACAGAGTTGAATTATAAAGCATAAGCGCAATTTGCGGAATATGAAAGTAAGTAAATCTATAGGGGAAGTGGCACAGAACTTTCTAGAGCCTCATGCTCAGTCATAACAGGGACTTGGGTAACTCCTGAGCTCAACTTCAACCTGTCAAAGGATGTTTAATAAAATCACAGGTTATCACTCATAAGAAATGCCTATGGGAGAGAAAGGAATTTACCAGAAGGTCTGGTTCAAATGAGTAAAGAGGTCTGGATAGGCCTGAGACTCTGCATTTATAGAAAGCTCCAGGAGATGTAGGAGCTGCTGGCCCTGACACCACAGTCTGAGTCACAAGGAATTAGAAAGCCGGTAAGGGAAGTGGGACAATCTGGAGTGAGGAGAGGGGTTGCTGAGGAGATACTATGTAAAAAAGGAGAAAATGTAGGAAACTAATATTTTTGCACATTACAGCAAGGTCTAGTAAGTATCTCTAAAAATGTACTATAGAAGTAAGAGCTCTGAGCAAGAAAAAAATAACAAACCAAAACCAATCTATCCTGAGAGCTGGATAAATGCTTTAAAATGTCCCAGAACTCTAAAATCATTAAATCAACCACAAAACCATCTAAATGAAAATTGCAACCAGTGTTCAGAATCTAACCGTGCAGATTAAGGTGCTATTTACCTCAGCTGGGGTCTTTAGTTTTACTTGCTATTTTTCCACGAATTAGAATTCTATGTAGTACCTACTACATTCTCTTATTGACTCTAACTTTCAGGAATCAGGACATCAGAGGAAACAATGGAAAGAGAATAAAGCCCCATTTTGGCTGGGCAGGCTCACTCCCACACTCCCCGTAGCAGCCTCTTTCAAACAAACCCAGCACCATAGGGGTGACCCAGAGTGATGCGGTGGGACAGGTTAGCAGGAGAGGGAACCTGGGATGTTCACAGGTGGAGTAGAATCACTTCCTGAACACACTGCATGGGTATTATCTCCAAACACAGAAATGAAGCTAACATTGTTAAGGCAGAAGCGGATGACAGAGGATGAGATGGTTGGATGCCATCACCAACTTGAAGGATATGAGTTTGAGCAAGCTCCAGGAGTTGGTAATGGACAGGGAGGCCTGGTGCTGCAGTCCATGGTGTCACAAAGAGTTGGACACAACAGAGAGACTGAACTGATCTGTGATACGGGGAATAGACCAAGTCAGAGATCAAAAGTCAAGATACCACAGTCATTAATTCAGTTTCCAAATTCAATTTGCCCTCAAATATTTTGGAATCTCAATAGTCCTGTGATTTGCAGTTTTTAAGAAGGAAGAATAGAATCTATTATGTTCGTACATTGTGCTGCAGTTTCTTAAATAATTCCTATTTTATGGCTTTGGGGAAAATTAAGACAAGTGCAAGTTAACAGAATCACATTTACAACAGGAAATCTGACAGACACTGTCTGAGAGTAAGCTAACATCACCTACAGTGCTCTCAGGGACAGGAGTGTATCAAGAGCTGTGGTTAATGTTTTCCCACCAAAACAGTCCTCAGCCTCTTCCTGAACTGCGATGGAACTGGAAATAATTATGAGTCACCTTTAGTGCTGCAACTAACTGAAGCTGCTCCCCGGGTGTCCTTTTGGCAATAAATTGAATATGTATTTTCATGTTACAAGGATATCATTCATTAAACTACAGCTATAGTCCACTGGGGTTGTGGTGGAAAGAGTTAAAGGGCAGTTCTTCTAGTTGTTCATGCAGTTGTCTTGTGTGTATTTTCTGGCTACTGGCTGCTCACACCTGTGTGTTACTCACCCCTGCAGACAGCAGTTCCTCAGCTCCCTCTCATGCCCTGCAGAATGCCACTTTCCAGGGAACAAAGATGAAAATAAGATGCTCCTTGATTGTAAAAAGCCTCAAGGTACCATAAGATACAGACCTCAAATTACAAAGCACGACACAGATGCTATCTTACATTTTAATTATGATAAAGTTCACATACCATAAAATTTAACTACTTAACCATTTCTAAGTGGATGGTTTAATGTTTAGTACATTCACATGGTGTGCAACCAAGCTCAAGATTTTTTTTTTTTTTCCTCATAAAACTGAAATTCTATAACCATTAAACAAACAACTCCCCATTGCCACTCCCCAAGTCCCTGGAGACCACCATCCTACTTCCTGTCTTCCTGAGTTTGACCACTCTGTGTCAAATTCACAGAATTTCACCACCTCACATAAGCAGAATCAGAGTATTTGTTCCTTTCGTGCCTGACATTTAGCAAGATGTTGTCAAGGTTTAGCCATAGGTCAGCATTTTCCTCCTTTTAAACGTTGGATATTTCATTGTAAGGATTAGTTCCTTCCAACTTCTGGCTGCTTTGAACACAGTTGTACTGTGAATGCTACCTTCAAAGAGTATATAAGACGCTAAGGAAGAATTGAGGGTCTTGAAGATGCATTAGAGTCGCCTCAGAAAATGAGGAGACTTTCACCATCCAGATCACAAAGGGAAAGGTCTCTGAGGCAGAGGGCAGACTAGAAGCTGGGAGGATGTGGTGCTTTGGGAGAACCAACACACAACCTGAGTGGTGTGTGTTAGTCAGGAGACATTCTGGCAGCAGAGGGAGGTGAGGAAGAGCTTCCTACCAACTTGTCTGCTCTGGTTTATTCTCTTCTTCAAGACTCTGCCCTGTTCCAGGCCAAGGGCCTCAAGTTGAATATAAAGGAACATCACGGCAGCCATGGACACTGGCTGGTTCAGTTCACAAGTCTCTCTGCCATCTCCCATGTGGATCTTCCCTGCTCTGTTCAATTTGCTTTTGACGTTGAGCAAATCTCTAAGTCCTGCCTCCATCACAGGCCCTGGTTCCTCACCCCTGACTGAGTCATGATTCTGGGCTCCACTATAGTAACAATGAGCTCACCCCATAACCCCTGCTGGAGTGGACCTGGGGCTGTGCTCTGGTTCCTGTAGCAGCTCTCCCAGCCCAGTAAGGATCAGATCTGTGCTAAAGAATGTAGTCTCTGGGGGGAGGGCAGAGGGATGGAAGCTCAGCGTGGATGTGTAGGAGGACAAGTCTACAGAAAAGACCAAGAGAGACAGGAGCAGGTTGCAAACAGAAGGCACCGTGGGAGGAAGAGAAGATTTCAGAAATACAAAGAAGAAAAGATGGAAAGGAGATAAAGGAGATATTGGAGAATTAGGGACAGGGAGCTAGGACTGACTTCCCAGACTTTGTATGAATAATCAGATGTCACATATAGTGTCCTGGGTCAGGTTAAAATTGAGCTCAGGAGCCCAGGGCCCACCAACCACCATGAGGGAGCTCACAATACAGGGGATAAAAAATGCTTGCATCCCCATTCCATGGTCAGTTTCCAAGAAAGATTCACCTACATATCACTGATTAAATCTGCATCCATGAGGTACAAAGAGCCCTCCCCCCACCACCAACACACTGACAAGGAAGCCAAGAGCAGATGTGCTAAAACTTTAGCTGGATTTACAGAGGCAAATGGCTTAAACTAACCTTTGCTCTTGGGTCAATGGTTGGGTCCAGGTTCTTCAATACCAGAGGCCCATCCAAGCTGTACCTGAATTTAATTTGATAAAACTCAATCTCTCCTCCATGGGGCCAGGATGGCAGTGGACGATTCTCAAGTTCCCAGGGTCCTTCTTTCTCAAGGTCTGTATATTTAATCCCCCTTTCTACTGAAATCATCTGAAACACATATGATATCACATGAGTTAGTATCAGAGAGTATTGTTTATGGATGTTCAGAGACTGTAAATGAAACATTTTGCTTTTTTTATCTTTATATCTGATTTTATATGGTTCAGAATATCCCAGGTCTTAGCATCCACAAAGGACAGAAACGAGAGTTTGATGAGGCCTTGGATGAACTGCAAATTTGTTTGTCATCTTCAATACTTTTACTTAGAGCCACTTCCTCCAACTCTGAAGTGAAGTCGCTCAGTCGTGTCCGACTCTTTGCGACCTCATGAACTGCAGCCCACCGAGCTCCTCTAGCCATGGGATTCTCCAGGCAAGAATACTGGAGTGGGTTGCCATTTCCTTCTCCAGGGGATCTTCCAGACCCAGGGATCGAACCCGGGTCTCCCGCATTGTAGGCAGACGCTTTACTGTCTGAGCCACCAGGGAAGTCAAATTTGTTTGTCATCTTCAATAGTTTTACTTACAGCCACTTCCTCCAATTTTATATTAACACTAAAAGAATTAGAGAAATGAATGCTAAGATTTTATTGATCCACTTTTCACACCTGAATGAAAAACAAGAGCATTCTGTCAAAGAAAAGAATATTTATGGACACCAGTCAGTAATGTGTGGCTACAGAAGGGTCATGTATTACAGATAACAGAACTGGATGGTCATCAAACCTCCATTTAACTATTAGTCATTTTCTATTCTATTAGAAGCGAGAAGTGGAAAGATTTCATTTTTATTGTTTTTCTCCCTTTAGGAGAAGCTGCAAATATTCAAAAGTGCATAATTTACATATTGACCAAGGCCTCCTAAACAACCATGACTCCACACCTTTGAGAGCACTTTCTGAGAGGCAGCTTATCCTACCAGAAAGAAGGGCCACCAGAAATTTCAGGTGTTCAACACACACAAAAATAATGATAAAATAGGGGAAGGGCAGAAGATAGGAACATATTAATTAAAGAAACCTCAAAAAACGGAATTCTTTATTTTACAAAATATGAGGAATCACCTATTAAGAAACAAAGATAACCAAGCTTCTAAGAAATTAGCTTCTCTCCAGGATTTCAGAACCTCTCTCCTACAGAGACATTTATTGTATTTGAGGACAGCTTGTGACAAATATAAAACCTTCTGACATGGCACACATAAGACTGAGAAAAGACATATATATTTTATTTTACATTAACTTTAAGCAGATGAAGAAGAATGTTAAAAAACTTTGTTAACTACGATGTGAAATAATAGTTTTACTATTTTACATAACAATTGCTTTTATGCCATTTAACAGCAAGGAGACTTGAAAATGCGAAGAATGGAAAGATAGGCATCACCATGTTCTCCACTTTGGCACTTTGCCTGACACACCACTGGAACATCCTCGTGAGTGTGAGTGTGAGAGACAGCACCAGGCCAACCTGCCCGAGATTCAAAGCTAAATGAGGAAGAAGAGGAATAAAGTCAGCCTCCTTCTCGATCTCCCATGCAGCTCCTTCTGTCACTTTATGAAGAAGACTCCTTTATTTTTATGAGTTTTAAAGGAGTAGAGTTGATTTACCAAGTTGTGTTAGTTTCAGGTGTACAGTAATGTGAATTAGCCATATATATATATATATATACTTTATATATATACACACACACATATATATACATATATATATATCATCCACTCTTTTAAAGTTATTTTTCCCATATATGTCATTACAGAGTATCAACTAGAGTTCCCTTTGCAATACAGAAGGTCATTTTTAGTTTTCTATTTTATATATAGTACTGAAAAGACTCCTTTATAACATTTAAATCATTTGCATGTAATGATAGTATTACTCATAATATCACTTCTGTTGATTGAGATAATAATACAGTTAAAAAAAAAAAAAAAAAAAACCACCATGAGGGACTTCCCTGGTGGTCCAATAACTAAGAATCCAAGCACCCAATCGGGGGCTTGGGTTTGATCCCTGGTCAGGGAACTAGATTCCGCATTCCACAGCTGAGGGCTTACATGCTGCAACCAAAGTCCTGCCTGTCCCAGCTGAGACTGAAGACCCCGCGTGTGCCAACTAAGACCCAGTGGAGCCACACGAAGAAGTAAATTTTAAAAATATTATGAATTTAGAAAGCATTAACAATGTTGTTGTTGTCGTTCAGTCACTAAGTTGTGTCTGACTCTTTGTGATGCCACAGACTGCAGCACACCAGGCTTCCCCATCCTTTACTACCTCCTGGGGCTTGCTCAAACTCATGTCCATCGAGTCGGTGATGCCATCCAACCATCTCATTCTCTGTCATCCCCTTCTCCTCCTGCCTTCAATCTTGCCCAGCATCAGGGTTTCTAATGAGTTGGCTCTTCGTGTCAGGTGGCCAAAGTATTGGAGCTTCAACTTAAGCATCAGTCCTTCCAATGAATATTCAGGGCTGATTTCCTTTAGGATTGACTGGTTTGATCTCTTTGCAGTCCGAAGGATTCTGAAGAGTCTCCTCTAGCACCACAATTAAAAAGCATCAATTCTTCTTTCTATTAGTGGGATATTTTATTACTATAGACTCTCAATCTCTTCACTTTCTGCCATTAGAATGATACCATCTGTATATTTAGAGTTATTGATATTCTTCCTGGCAATTGTGATTCCAGCTTGTGAGTCATCCAGCATGGTATTACACATAATATTTTCTGCATATAAGTTAAATAAGTAGGGTAACAATATACAGCTTTGTCATACTTCTTTCCAATTTTGAACCAGTCCATTGTTCCATGTCGGGTACTAACTGTTGCTCTTCATCCAAATATAGGTTTCTCAGGAGACAGGTAAAGTGGTCTGGCATTCCTATCTCTTTCAGAATTTTCAACAGTTTGTACTGATCCACACAATCAAAGGCTCTTGTGTAGTCAATGAAGCAGATGTTTTCCTGGAATTCTCTTGCTTTCTGTATGATCCATCAAATTTGGCAGTTTGTTCTCTGGTTCCTCTGCTTTTTATAAACCTAGCCTGTACATCTCTAAGTTTCCAGTTCATGTACTGTTGAAGCCTTGCTTGAATGATTTTGAGCATAAACGTACTAGCACGAGAAATAAGTGCAATTTTATGGTAGCCTGAACATTCTTTGCCATTGCCCATCCAGGAGATTGGAATGAAAACTGACCTTTCCCAGTCCTGTGGCCACTGCTGAGTTTTCCAAATTTGCTGATATATTGAATGCAGCACTTCAACAGCATCACCTTATAGGATTTGAAATAACTCAGCTAGAATTCCATCACCTCCACTAGCTTTGCTCATAGTAATGCTTCCAAAGGCCCACTTGACTTCACACTCTAGGAAGTCTGGCTCTAGGTGAGTGTCCACACCATCGTGGTCATCCAGATCATTAAGATCTTTTCTGCACAGTTCTTCTGTGTATTATTGCCAGCTCTTCCTAACCTCTTCTGATTCTTATAGTTCCTTATGATTTCTGTCATTTATCCTATTAGTTCCAACTGAATTGAGATACCTTTTATGGTATTATATAGGTGAGGGTCATGTCATTATTCAAGGTCATTCCTGGTGGCTCAGTTGGTAAAGAATCTGCTGGCAATGCAGGAGACCCAGGTCAATCCCTGGGCCAGTAAGATCCCCTGGAGAAGCAAATGGCAACCCAATCCAGCATTCTTGTCTGGAGAACTCCATTGACAGATAAGCCTGGCAGGCAACTGTTCATGGGGTCACAAAGAGTCAGACACGACTGAGTGACTTTCACTTTCACATGTCATTATTCAGATTTTTGTTCTTACGGCTTCAATTTTCAGTGTATAATTTCACTTTCTACATCCAATGTAGTTGCAGTTGCAACCACAAATACAAGGCAATGGGTTCTAAGAGCCAGTGCTTTTAAATCTAAAGTATTACTCTCATTGCTCCATTATCAAAGATTGTGATTCAGGGTTATTACTATGGAATAGTTAGGAATGCTGAATTCATGCCATGCACCCCAACAGCTGTTCATCTGGTATCCACACAGCAGTGAGGACACTGTTTTTGCTACAGAGAATCGTTCTCTGCCCAGTACCCCAGGCACCTACAACCAAGAGATTCAAGTAGTCCTAAAGTTAGACCTAAACCCTAAGCTGTACAAAAAGCTTAATAGTAAATTTGGCTCTCTCCATCCATGTATAGGACACTACCTGGAATATTCAGAAGGTCAGCTTACTACAGTTGCATGGACCTCAACCAATTTAAAGAAGATAAAAAGATAAAAGTTCTCAACAAAGACCTACAGCAAACAAACAAATAAACCACCCAAAGTAATCAACAGATTCAGTGCAATCCCTATCAAACTACCAATGGCATTTTTCACAGAATTAAAACAAAAGCTTTTACATTTTGTATGGAAACACAAAATACTATGAAAAGCCAAAGCAATCTTGAGAGAAACAGAGTAGAAATTTGAAGCTGGGTAGAATCAGGCTCCTTGTCTTCAGACTATACTGCAAAGCTACAGCAACTGAAACAATATGCTACTGGCACCAAAAAAAGAAATACAAATCAATGGAACAGGATGGAAAGGCCAGAGATAAACCCGTTTACCTAAGGTCACCTATGACAAAGGAAGCAAGAATACACAGTGGAGAAAAGACAGTCTCTTCAATAAGTGGTGCTGGGAAAATTGGCCAGCTATGTGGAAAAGAATAAAATTAAAATACTCCCTAACATCATACACAAAAATAAACTCAACATGGATTATAGACATATATGTAACACCAGATAATATATAACTCTTAGATATATATATATTCTGATATATAACTCAGAATTCTCTCTGACATAAATTTCAGCAAGATCTTTTTTGATCAACCTCCTAGAGTAATGAAAATAAAAGACAAACTAATGGGACCATATAAGCTTAAAAGATTTTGTACAGCAAAGAACACCATAAACAATACTGAAAAAACCACCTTCAGAATGGGGAAAAATATGTGCAAAAGAAGTGACTGACAAGGGATTACTCTCTGAAATACACAAACAGTTCATGAAGTTCAATATAAAAAAAAAATCCCAATCAAAATATTGTCAGAAGATTAAAACAGACACTCTCCAACGAAGACATACAGATGGCCAAAATGCACATGAAGAGATGGTCAACATCTCTAATTATTAAAGAAATGCAAATCAAAACTATAGTGAGGTCTCACCTCACACTAGTCAGTATGACCATCATCAAACAATCTACAAACAATAAATGCTGGAGAGGATGTGAAGAAATGCTCCTACCCTGTTGCTGGGAATGTAAACTGGTACAGTCACTATGGAGAATGATATGGAAGTTCCTTTAAAAACTAAAACCAGAGCTACCACATCATCCAGCAAGCCCATTCCCGGGCATATATCCAGAGAAAACCATAATTCTAAAAGATATATGCACCCTAATGTTCACTGCAGCACTATTCACAATAGCCAGGACATGGAAGCAACCTAAATGTCCATCAACCAAGCAATGGGTAAGGAAGACGTGTGGTATCATACAGACAATGAAATATCATCCAGCCACAACAAAGGGCAGAGAATGCCATTTGCAGCAACATGGATAGATATAGAGATTTTCATACTAAGTGAAGTATGTCAGACAGAGAAACATAGAATATGATATTGCTTATACAAGAATTCTAACAAAAGGCAACAAATGAACTTCTCTGCAAAACAGAAGTAGCGTCACAGATGTAGAACATAAACTTGTGCTTACCAGGGGATAAGGGAAGGGAGGGAGAAACTGAAAGACTTGGATTGACACATACATACTACTATATATAAAATATTAAAATAGATAATTAATAAATGTAAAGTACAGGGAACTCTGTAATGGCCTATATAGGAAAAGAATCAAAAAAAGGAGTGTATATATGCATATGTATTTCAGATTCATTTTGCTATACACCGTAAACTAAGACAACTGTGTAAACCAATAAAACTTAAAAGAATGGTCCGAGCCAGCCAAAGCAGGGGCCCAAGACATCACAGGTCTGCTGGAAGCACTTTCATATCTGGTCTTTGCTCTTAAAAGATTCTGAAAGTCCAAAACAGAAATTCTTTTCTAAAGGATAATTTATTTGAAATATTAATTAAAATGCAAATTACTAAAACAATGATACATGCACCCCAATGTCCATGCGGTATGGAAAAAGAATCTTTAAAAAAGTGGATATACATATAACAGATTCACTTGGCTATACACCTGAAGCTAACACAACATCATTAATCAACCATATGCCAATCAAAAATTTTTTAAAGAGGTCTCAACAAAAACCTACTGTAAATAAATAAGTAAATGGAAAAAAAAAGATGAAAGTGCTCATCACGACACAAATGAGTTCACAAGGACCACACGGTGCAGTCACATGCTGCAAACACTTTAATTCATTAGAACCAAGCAGTATATATTAGACAAGATGGCAAGAGTTTAATAATTACAAAGCTATAAACTGTAGACATACCACAAATATTCACATCTGTACTTACTTTCTACCAGAATCAGGACCCCAAAGGCTACAACAGTGACAAAGATGGCACAGATGACATCCAGATACACAGCAAGCCATTGGGATGTTGTCAAAAGCAGGAACCAAGCCTCTGGATTTGTGAACCATAGTAAGCATAATACATAAACATAAAAACCATGTTAGCTGCTTCTAACGAGGGAGAGCACTTCCTCAGTTGAGGTACAGGAGCTTTTATACAAGGTAGGACAGCAAAGTCACACACTCAAGGAACCTGAAGATTCCAGAACACTAGGTTCTAACCCAAGACAAGGTATGGGACACACAGGAATCAGTCCAGGAAGGAAGCATTGAAAATGTCAATATTGTAATTAGCCTCCAACTAAAATACATTTATATAAAAAAATAATAATAAAAGAAAATGTCAACCCACAGGTTATCAACAGAAATACGATCACAAGAAAGAAGATGGAAAATCGCCTCATTGGTGCATTTTCTGCAGTTCTGCAGCATGAAGATCGTCCTCTCAGAGGTTGAGTGTTCCCAGCTCTCTGACAGCAGAGAGCACAGCTCACACTGTTTCCAGCACCTTCTGCACTAACCACAGGGCCCTGAAGTATTTATTCTTAGGAGCTAGTATCTACATGACCATCAGCTAACAGGATCTGAATTTTCTACCTAGGAAAAACAACTTCACTGAGACAAAGTATAATCAAGTGGGTGGCAAGTCAGGAAATTAGTTTCATCAATCACATCTGCTACCCTCCATGCTCTGAAAAAGTTGACAAACTACAGACTGGGGGACAAGAATAGTGGCCACTTGGTTCTGAAAAGAAAATTTTATTGGAAAACAGCCATTTGCTGATGTATTATCTTTGCCTGTCTTTGTGCTACAACAGCCAAGATGAGTAGTTGCAGCAGACACAGGATAGCACACAAAGCCTACAATATTTTCCATCTGGATCTTTGCAAAAAACAAAATTTTACTGAGTCCTGCTCTAAAGAGACAGAAGTCCACAGGGAACAGTGATGGAAGGACAATGCAAGCCAGTCAGGGGAGCAAAGCAGGGGGTCATGGGGAAGAGGGGAGCACAGAGAGGATGCTGAGAGGAAGGGGTGGGGGAGGCAGGTGTGCAGAGGGGGACATGGGGGTGACACAGAGAGAGGTGCTGGCCTACTAGGCCCCCTGAGATGGAGGTCAGGCCTCAGAAGGCAGCACATCCCATCTGAAATTATTTCTAGAAACTTACAGACCTGAGTGCAAATCCTGATATGCATCAAACAGCTCCTGAAGCCTCTGTTCAGCTTTGTATGCCCGGATGGTCCAGAGTCCCCAGAGAGAAGATGCTAAGTGGGAAAACACTGGGCTCTGAGCTGGGGAAGCAGAGATAGACACATGACAGAGAAAGTCAGGGAGGCTGGATGTGAGGAAACCACTGCCTCCCGGGCTCTGTGGTCACACATCCTGCCAAAGGGAATCCTCCATGTGACCCTAAACTCCTGCTCACACCAAGCTTCACTTTAATGACCTGGGAATGAGAGATTCTCTTTGAAACTATGTTTGACCAAATTCATTCACAGCTGCTGCTGCTGCTTCTAAGCCACTTCAGTCGTGTCCAACTCAGTGTGACCCCATAGACGGCAGCCCACCAGGCTCCCCCGTCCCTGGGGTTCTCCAGGCAAGAACACTGGAGTGGGTTGCCATTTCATTCACAGCTAGATTTATATAAAGAAATTCTTTACTGGTTCTTTCATCAAGGTCCCCTCAAACACGCCTCCCTCCAAATTCTTCTGGCATCTCTTCGGGTAGAAATTGTTCACAACTTTTAAAAAATTTATTGAAGTATAGTTGATTTACAATAATGTGTTAGTTTCAGGTATATAGTATAGTCATTCAGTTATTTTTTCTGACTGTATTCTATCACAGATTATTACGAGATGCTGAATAAAATTTCCTGTGCTTTACAGTAAATCCTTGTTGCATACCTATTTGACAAATAGTAGTGTGTCTATTAATCCCATATTTCTACTTTGTTCCCCCCTCCCTCCCAATCCCCTTTGGTAAGTTTGTTTTATATGTCTCTGAGTCTATTTCTATTTTGTGTACAGATTCATTTGTATTATTTTTAGATTCCATGTATAAGTGATACCATATTTGTCTTTCTCTGACTTTTAAAAACAATATTATTCTCTAAATCCATCCATGTTGCTTCAAATGGCGATATTTTTTTCTTTTTCATTGTTAACTAATTTTTGAATTCATAACATTCTAAAAGTTAATTCCTCATTAGAGTCCTCACCACAGTGAATTTTAATGAGCTACCTGCATGCTGTCTCCACCTTAGATGAGTAACCTAAAGGCTCGGATAGAGTCAGTACATCCCCCACCCTGGACCAGAGCCAGACACAGGACGGGGTGAGAGGAGTAAGGGGAGCAGACAGTCTGCCACCTCCTCTTCCTGGGCCTCCCCCTGCACCTGCGCCAGGAGCCTCTGTGCGGGTCACGGAGCACCTGGCACTGCACCGCCCTTGTGCCCTCAGGACCCGGCAGATGGAGCCTTTGAACAGTCTTGACTTCTGCCCTGGGAACCTGATGGATGCTTTCATAACTGCCTGCTGGATCTCTGAACCACGACATGATCTAACACTTTCCCTTTGTCCTCTGTTCATGCAAACAGCTGAAAGTGACTCGGTGGTGCCTTTGTTCATCCAGTTGAGTACCTGTGTTCTCATTCCTGCATCATACTGCTCTCTCTCTCTTTATTGATTAACTTTTTAGTTTCCTATAACGTTTTGCTTATAAGAGCAACAGAAACTCAGATGGAGCTCATGCTCCAAATAATAAAAGCCTAGGGACTCTGTTCAGGCCTTTTCTGTAGCCCAGCAGGTGTCCCAACCCACCCCCAGAACTCAGTCTGGAAGCAGGGTGCTCACAGGGATGATGCAGGGGTATTCCAGGGCCCATCACCCTGTCAGGAGGATGCCGAGAGTCCAGCTCCAGAGAACACAGAAAACTCACTAGAACCAGGCTCTTGTTTCAGAGCAAATGTAGTGACATCAACACTATTCATCACAGACAAGGCTTCTGAGGAGGAAGCAGACGTGGCTGTTCCCCCAGGGGGAGTCCTTGAGTGAACTCTCCAGCGTGGTCTCCCTCACCTGCTTCCCTGTCAGGAGATCAAAGTGCAGCTGATTCCCTCCAGTGGGGATGGAGGGCAGGATCGACTTTAGAAACCAGGTGTCATCTCAGCCTTGAACACCAGGGAACCAAGCACCCATCGCCTACCTCACCTCATGCCTAAGAGTTACAGGCTGGGACAATCTGGACCCATGAAAAGCCATCCTGTTTCTCTCAAATCCCGTTTAGGGCTGAGCACGATGCGAGGATGAGTGAACTGGAGGGTCTGCAAAGAAATTAGCTAGTGCAGGGGGAGAGGGGCTGTTAAGGCTCTGGTGCTGTGTTGCCCAAAGTTGCCACCGAGCTTGCTGTCCTGAAGCAACTATGTCACAGTCATGGTGTCAGTCCACAGTCACAGACATGTGTAACCCTACAGTTCACAGGACTGACAGATCCCTCTCTTGTGTCCTCCTAAGGGATTCTTTCCAGCATCACTTATATGAATGGCTTTGAGAAAGGGGGGCCACAAACAATGTGGTGTCACCCCAAATACTAGTAATGACAAAGAGCAAACCTGCAAATAACAGGGCTTATCTTTTCAGCAGGGCTTCCCTGGTGGATCAGACAGTAAAGAATCCACTTGCCATGCAGGAGACCTGGCTTCAGTCCCTGGGTCTGGGAAGATCCTCTGGAGAAGGGAACGGCTACCCACTCCAGTATTTTTTCCTAGAGAGTTCCATGGACAGAGAAGCCTGGTGGGCTACAGTCCATGGGGTCACAAAGAGTCAGACACAACTGAGAGACTAACATGTATCTTTTCAAAACACTTAACAACTGCAACTTACTTAAACATGTGAAAAAAATGTATTTTTCAAAAATATCACTTCTGACATATTTCCTAAAGTCTTCTTTCCTTTTCCTAATCTTTTCTTTCCATTGTCACTTCTCGTAACTTCAGGAGGAGAAACAATGCCTATTTTCCTTCTACATTAGTTCCAACAGGACAAAATATTTTTAAGAAAAGTATTTATAGAATAGATACTCTGTGTGAAATATGTCATGAACAAGACAAAAATGGTCCATGTCTTCATTGTGCTCACAACCATCCTCCTTGTGCTAAAATGCAAAGTCACAGCTGACCTACCACCTGCTCTATTTGCCTTAAGGACCACACTGACTCACAGTGGCTATAACATTCAATTACCTAATGTTGACTTGGTGAGAAATTCCAGAAAACAGAGTCTTCAGGATTTCAGGGGTCTGGTTAATTATGGCATAAATGGAAGCCAGCCTGCACTGTCATCCCAATCTGAGAGCCCCGGTACTCACTTGTACATTCCAGGCGTTTCACATCTCGTGAAGTCCTTAAGGAATACCACCGGAGGACAAAGAAAATGATGCCAAGGGGAATCACAGGTATAGCAATCCAAGGAGCCGCAGCCACCATCACACCCACCACACCAACCACAAGAAGAAATGTCTGAAATAGCGAAAAATAGATACAGAGGCCTCCTTAGGAAGAGTACTTTTCAAAGATAAACTGTAATGGTTTGTTCTGTTGGGATTAAACTCCTTTCCTCAAAAAGACTTGTTGGAACAGCAGGGAATGCTTTCCCTTCCAAAGAAATAAAATTAGAGGTGGTCCTCATGATATTTAACGCATATGCTGAACACTCTGATAAGAACTTTCTAGGTATCAGCTCTTGTGATACACTCAGTAGCCCCATGAGGCAGGCATTACTACTTTTAACAGAGAGAACATTTGAGGCTCAGAGAGTAGGAGCTGAATCCCAAACTATCAGGAGTCTGCAGGTGTTAGTAGACAGATGAGCAAGGAGGCATTACAGGTGAGGAATCCAGACACCTCAGCTACTCATGGAGGGATAAAGAGGTGGTTAATTACAAATTCAGTGTTCAGAAAAGTAGAACAAAATTTAAATGTTGACCTTTGGAAGTAGGAATTCCTCTTTCTAGATTTTCTATCCACAGTTAATATTTACTTAGTGTTGACTATATACATGACTAGACCTTCAAACCTTCACATGTATTAACTCATTAACCATTACAATAGCTTTATCTAGTAAGAGTATTATCTCATTTTACAGATGGAGAGAGTGAGGTACAGGGAGAGGAAAAGCAACTTGATGGAGACTGAAAAACCTAAGTCACGAAGCTGGAAAGCTCATGTCATGAGCCTTTATGACATAGTTAAGCTTGCCCCTAACGTACAGCCATCTTTCTATCTTTATACTAAGTATTTAAAATGCCTATTCCAAAGGCTAATGATTATAACAATAGCAGATCCCATTTACCAGGTATTTACCATATGTAAGACACTATGCTAAGAGTTCCATGAACATTCTCTTAATCATCACATTATCCTGTGAGATGATTTTATTTTGGGAAATGATCTCGGTCAAAAAAAGACAGACAGTAAAATAGAAAACAAAATCATTGACTGGTGCTGATTTAAGCATCCATCTTTATCAGGAGAAGTATAATACCCTTACTTTTAAGAATGCAATAAACACTTAGTGTCTGCTTGCTATGACAGTGGGGTGGGGTGGTGGGGATGTGCAGATTCAGTCTGGTCCAAGGCCTCCAAAGTTTAGGCTCTCAGGTGGATGCAAATTCATAGTGGTCTGCACAAGGCAGAGTGCTGGGGAAACAGTGAAGAATTCAGGAACATTTTTAGACAATTCTAGGGGACTTAGGATGAATTTTACAGGCTGATTTAACAAATAGACCCTGGAGAAGGGAACAGCTACCCACTCCAGTATTCTGGCCTGGAGAATTCGCAAAGAGTTGGACACAACTGAGCGACTTTCACTTTCATTTAACAAATAGAAAGATTGGCAAGAATAACTTGCAGGCAGTAACTAGAATTGATGGTACTTTTGACCAAAAGGGAGCAGGGATGAGGTTGAGATGACTTCTGAGTTAACACTGGCTGCTCTGTGTCTTCTCAGCACCATCACCTGCACCCCGTACTAGCCAGGGCCTCCCCATCATGTCACCCAGGGCTGCTGGCCCAGGCGCATCTCTGAGGGATGGGTTAGCATGGTAATGTTTGTATCATAGAGACATGTATCAATTCACAGCTCTTCCAGATTGAGTTTTCTCAGAGGATCTTCACACCTATCTTGAGAATGAGAAAAGTAAGAACTTCATTTTCATTTACAGATATGACATAAAGATGGGAGGGTAAGTGGCTGTCCTGACTTTTTTCCAGGAAGGACTGCAGGTCAAGGAGAAAGACAGGAGCACTTTGTACTCAGGGAACCCTAGAGCCACAGTGGCAGGAAGGAGGAGCCTGGAAGGAGGAAGAAATGTCCAGAACTGTGACTCTGTGTCCAGGAACCCTTGGGAACCAAACCCTATTATCTGGATGGAGACCCATGTGCTTTTCCTGTTTCTCCCACACCTGCCGTGGTTTCAAAATAAAACAAAGAGTGAAGAGGACGGGATTCTGAAGGAATACATTCCAGTCATAAGTGGAGAAAGATAGGCCTGACTGACCGCTCTTCTATTAGACCTATAGATGAACAACTGCTTACAGCCCCTTCATTAAATATGCATTCTATCTGCTACAACATTCACGCTCATGGGGAGGGGTCCTGCCAGCTCCTTCTATGTCTGGTCTTAAGTCACTTGATTTGCCACTGTTGGTTGTCAAAAAAAACAAAAACAAAAACAAAAACCTACTAAAACATCAATAAAAAATGCAAATTACAGTTTTTAGCAGACTCGCATCATTTGATGGACAACATTCATCAGTTTCAATAATCCGGCTCTCCCCAGGTGAGGGCCTTTTAAGACTAAACACAGCCTGGCAGATAACCTGGGAAGTAGAGGTAAAATCAAAGTGAAGGGCTTGACAGGAACTGAACCAATGCATTTTCCTTAGGTACCCAGTGAAGACCCATTCATTATTAAAGCTCTCAGAAGCTCCAAAGCTAGGCCACGTCCTTCAGGTTTCATTCCCCTAAATTCTGAAGCAATTCGAAGAGGCACCTACTTATAGGTAATACTATAGCTACCCTCATTGTGGATTGAATATTATATATTTATAAACTGTGTATGGGTTTACAGTTATATGTATACACATCTGTGAAGCTTTAATGCCAGCTATCTCAAACCCTTTATAGAAGTTGGCAGATGAAAATAGTATCTAAGCAAAAATCATTTGAAGAAGGAAACAAAAGATTCTGGCGTGCAATACACATCCCTTCCTTGAACCCAACTTCATTTCTTTCTCCTATATTCTCAAGAATTTCAAAAAAATTCAATTCAAGCTACACACAATTCCCCCCATCTGGTTGGACTTCAGGCCCATCTGATGGACCACATCAACATAGCCAGTGCTTCTGTACCTCTGTCTCACAGGCATAGAGACAATAATGGGTATATAGAAAGAAGCATATGACCGAGAAGCCAGTGACTCAAGTCCCAATGCCCCCAAATAAGGAGAATCATCATTTTTATCTATTTCTCATTTGAAGCACACACCATTTGGGAAATTCTACCCAAAGTCTATGAATCCACATGAAAAAACATTTTAAAATTCTTAGGTGAAATATTCAACTTGAAAGAAAATGGTGATTTTTCACAATTCAGAAAAATTCTTCAGTTTGTGGAGAATGACAGCCTATACCTGGAGAGGAAGTTCCACTAGCCCAGTATTGTGCTGAGACAGGGTTTAGGACAAACCTTTCTGAATATTATTAACAGGGATGGTAAGACTCTACACCCACTCTCAATCTTAGTAAAATCTGGGACATACCAACAACATAAAAGGATGGTGGTAGGAATTAAATGAGGTAATGAACTAAAGTGCTAGACAGTTCATGCATAACAAACAGAAACTCTAACTCCATCATCACCACCCTCCAGTGTGCCCGGCATGCCAGCAGCCAGGGGAAGAGGGATGAGGTATTCATAGATTTATGAGCCCCCAAAATATTAAGAATCTTATGAAGTTGAGCCCTAACCACTCATTCTAACCACTAGAACAGCTTAGTATTACCTAGAGACACATCAGAGAAGGTGCTACTTTTCCTAGATGTGGTGATGATGTCACATATACCAAAGTGACTGTGGCTTTTCTTTGGTCACAGTGAAAACTGTATCAGCGGTCTATTTTATTTGAAGATGCACTTTTTTTAAAAAAATATAAATTTATTTATTTTAACTGGAGGTTAATTACTTTACAATATTGGCATTGAAACATGAAGATGCACTTTTAAAATAATATGACCAATAAACTTCATGCCTACTGCAATTTTTGTCCTCTCTGTATTATCCTCCCCACTCTAGGCCTTCCAAAGATTGATAAACTTACAGACATGGCAGTAAGTAACATTTTTTGAGATGTTTCTTTCCTTTTAAAATTTTTTTAAAAGAGATGTTTTTTTTCTTATTCTATATCTTCTTTCTCTTTCAAGTTATCCTTTTTTTTTAATTGAAGACTTACTGTTTTGACACTTCTAAGTATTTATGGGAGACTAAGGGAAAAAGTGATGGACCACTGAATCAACAAAACCAAACCAGATTATTCAATATAGTCCAAAGAGAAGAATAATTTGACATTTTCTATTTCATGCACCATGAACTGGCATATAATACCAATGGAAGTACAAAATCAAGGTTTCGTAAACTTGTGACTCTCAGGAAATTCAGCTGTGTCCACTCCAAGTTGGCATTCTTGGCCAAAGCAAGCAGCCTGGTGGGAATGTCAGAATGAAATCGAGGTTTTGTAAACTTGTGAATTTCAGGAAATTCAACTGTGTTCACTCCAGGTTGGCATTCTTGGTGGAAGCAAGCAGCCTGGTTAGAATGTCCGGATGACTAAGGCAGAGGACATGTCACACCACCTATGGAAGGAAGTCCCATGAGCATCTTTCTTCCTCCGAAAGGATGCTACACTGTGAGCAGCTGTTTAGATGCCACACTAGCATCTAAATGAATTGTAAATGAAATATATAAAAAAGCAGCAAATAAAAGAAAATATTTCCTGTGAAAATGTTAATGGTCTTGTTTAAAAGCCTATCCAAACAAAAAAATTGAAAAACAAGATATTGCTTTATTGCTAGAGGCCATGACAAGTTTTCTCATAACACAGAAGTTACACAATTCTCTAAATCTAGCCAACAAGCAAAGAAGTGATGGCTACCCCATGATCTCAATATCAATTGCAGATGACATTTTATAAGACTTGCCATGAGTCCCAATCTCAAGTATTTCACAGGCTTTATATAATCTCATCCTTATATCAATATGAGGAGGGATTATCCTCTTCATTTACAAAGCAGGAAACTGATACTCAAAGAGGTTTATTGATTTGCCCAGATGTAAGTAATTCAGTCATTATGACCCCAAGTCTTTTCTTTTAATTTCTGTCTGTTACTGTATCACATATAGAGATAAACTTCACATTCTAAAAATTAACATCTAAATAAACTCCTCTGTTACATATTTTACCTTCTGTCTTCATTTTCTAATTCTGTTGGGTTTCTTGCAGTTGTTATCTGTTGTCTCCCATGAGGGGACCATTAGTTTCCAGATTCCAAGCTAATTAGGGAATAACAGCCCGCTAGTTCAGAGAGCAGACTGATCAGCAAAAGATCCTAAAAGCGCTTGCTGGGCTTCCCTGGCAGCTCAGTGGTAAAGAATCTCCATGGGGTCACAATGAGTCGAACAAACTTGGCGACTGAGCAGCAACAGGCGCAGTGTGTTCTGTCTGTAGTTTTTCAGGCACTCTGTCTACCAGATCTAATCCCTTGAATCTATTTGTCATCTCTATTTTATAACCGTGAGGGATTTGACTTAGGTCAAACATGAATGGCCTATTGGTTTTCCCAACTTTCTTTAGTTTAAGCCTGAATTTTGCAATAAGAAGCTGATGATCGGAGCCAGAGTCAGTTCCAGGTCTTGTTTTTGCTAACTGTATAGAGATTCTCCATCTTTGGCTGAAAAGGACATAATCAATCTGATTTCGGTATTGATTATTTTGTGATGTCCATGTGTAGAATCATCCCTTGTGTTGCTGGAAGAGGGTGTTTGCTATGACCAGTGTTTTCTCTTGACAAAACTTTGTTAGCCTTTGCCCTACTTCATTTTGTACTCTAAAGGTCAAACTTGCCTGTTACTCCAGATATCTCTTAATTTCCTACTTTTGCATTCCAATTCCCTATAATGAAAAGGATATCTTTCTTTGGTATTAGTTCTAGAAGGTTTTGTAGGTCTTCATAGAACCAGTCAACTTCAGCTTCTTTGGCATCAGTAGTTGGGGTGTAGACCTGGATTACTATGATGTTGAATGGTTTGCCTTGGAAGTGAAACAAGATCATTCTGTTGTGGTTTATGTGTGTGTATATATATATATATATATATATATATATATATATATATATATAAAATATATATATTTTTTATACTTTACAATATTGTATCGGTTTTGCCATACATTGACATGAATCTGCCATGGGTGTACATGTGTTCCCCATTCTGTCGTTTTTGAGTTTGCACCCAAGTACTGCGTTTCAGACTTTCTTGCTGACTATGAGAGCTACTCCATTCCTTTTAAGGGATTCTTGCCCACAGAATTAGATACAACGGTCATCTGAATTAAATTCATCCATTCCCTTCCATTTTAGTTCATTGATTCCTAAGATGTTGATATTCACTCTTGCCATCCTCCTGCTTAACCACATCCAATTTACCATGATTCATGGACCTAAAATTCCAGGTTCCTATGCAATATTGTTCTTTACAGCATTGGACTTTGCTTTCACCAACAGACACATCTATAACTGAGCATCATTTCTTCTTCAGCCCAGGTGCTTCATTTTTTCTGGAGCTATTAGTAATTGCCCTCCACTCTTCCCCAGTAGTATACTGGACACCTTCCAACCTGGAGGGCTCATCTTCTGGTATCATATCTTTTTGCCTTTTCATACTATTCATGGGGTTCTCATGGCAAGAATACTGGAGTGGTTTGTCATTTTCTCCACCAGTGGACCACATTTTGTCAGAACTCTCCACTATGATCTGTCCATCTTAGTTGGCCCTGCATGACATGGCTCACAGCTTCATTGAGTTACACAAGCCCTTCACCACAACGAGACTGTGATCCATGAAGGGGGAAAGGACATGAACAGTCAGTTATTTAAGCTTAGCCAAGTTGTTGATTCTTTTTTGTTGTTGTTGCTGTTGTTGTTTTCTCTTCCTGAATGAGCGGTGTGTGTGGAAGAAAGGTTTTGCAATTCAGTTTTCCTCAATAAATTATAGCATTTTGCTGAGGGCAGCTGTGTTCAACTTCTCATACTCAAAGCGGTCCCATTTTTTTTTTAATTTAATAAGTTATTTTGGGGAATTTTTAATCTATTATTTTTAATTGAAGGATAATTATAATGTCTAAATCTAACTTCCATATCTTACTTTCATTTTCACTTGTTTTATTAGTAGGAAGACTTCTAGGAGGTGATGATTTCAATGATAAGAAGTGTACATAATTGAGACTCTTTTTACTCAGTGTTATTTGGGACTTTGGAAAATTGTATGAAAATTACATTAATTTGAAATATTTTGGGCCCAATGGTAAGTTTTGAAAACAACTGATTTTTATTCCATGAGTCTACAAAAGAAAGTGCCCATTAAAATTTTCAAGAATTACAAACCTAGAATCTCTGTAATACAAACTCTTGAGATGATATTGATGGGCTTGGAAACTGTCTGACGATCACTTTAATGCAACATAATGCCAGTGTCATCAGACAATGTTTCTCACTTAAAAACACATATGGTGTTTTAAAAATAACCACCCATTACTTAGTGTTCAACATGCATTTAGATGTTATGCAAAAAATAATATTAAAACAGCTTCATTTTATCTTCCCAACATTTATGGAGTTGGTATTATTTTCTCTATGCTACTGAGAGGAGACTGGCTTTGTGGGGCAGAGACAGGAAGAGGAAGAGCTGGAATTCAAGCTTGGAAAGGGAGGCTGCAGGGCTTCCCACACCACTGTACTTTAAAGTTGTTGACATCATAAATGATTATCAGGTAGAATCACACTACATAATTTTTTTTTAATGCTGCTTTCCTTCATCCTTTTTGAAATGGTGAACAGCTCCAATTTGCCCAACAACTATAATGTGACTGAACAGGCAACATATCTGGTATCTGTAAGAGTCAGTGTACAGGATGGTGCACAGACTCATGATTGCCCTCTGTTGGGATGCGGCCTCAGTGACATCGTCTGAGTACATGTTCTGTCCTGAAGGGTAGACTCACGACTCAGAACGCAGGGTTTTCATTAGCTACACTTGGCATCACTACTACAAAATATTAAATAAATTATCTGATATATCTTTTAAGGGAATGAGAAGGAATTAAATAAGGAAAAGTATATGAAATAGACTCTTTAGAAGTATTTTACTTTAAAAATAAAAATGATCAAGAATCTTCCAAGGTTTATCAAATACATCAAGGATAAGCAGAATCATCAAAAATGAGTTTGAAAACACTTGGCATGAACTACATCCTTTGAAACAAACGGAAAAATCCCCTCCAGGCCCTCCCTTCCCTTCTCTCAGCTGGGGATAAAAAGAAAGACTGGGTCCCACATAGGAACTCTGCTTCCAGCAGCACCTTCTGTTCCACCATCCACAGAGGCCTTTCCCTCTCATCTGGGATCAAAGGTCACCTCCTAGAAGCTCGGCCCACCTCCTGGACCAGGCTCCCTAACTGCCTCTAGCCTCCACATCCATTTTGCCTTTCAGACCTTCCTCCACAGAGCTCCCACGATTAGGATTCCAAAGCCATCAAGGGGTGAATCTCTGAATGTCTTCCTTCCCTGGGGGACTGGAAGAGACCCATGAGGGGAGGGCTTTGTGCCTGACTCACCCCTGTACCTCTTGGCCTCAATTCCTTCTTGTTGAAGGGGAGGGCAGAAAAGAGGGAAAAATCATCAACCATACTCCCCTCCCAGAAACCAAAATCTCAAACAACCAACACCACCTCCTCAGACCCTACATTCCAGATGGGCCTCTCTCCTGATTTATTCAAACTCCTTCTGGTCTGTCTTCATCTCAACCTCCTGGATTTGCCTCCTGGACTTGCAGCCCTTTGCTTTCTAACTCCTCCAATCTGAAACCTGCTCCTCAGGTCACCAGATGCCTCCTGATTCCAAATCAACCAACAGGTTTCCGTGGACTCACCTTCTCGTTTGCACTGAACAGACCTGTCCTTCCTCGGGTCTCCACCATATCTTCTCCTCTGTTCCTTGCTGTTCATTATGTGTCTTCTGTAATTCCCTTCTCTCTCTGCTTTCTCTCTGAATATCAGGGCTTCCCTAAGCTTCTGATCTTGGCTCCTAAAATACTTCCCTCTCTCTTGGCAATCTTACCCATCTTCAGAGATTTAGCTACTTGTTCAGTGAAAAATACTCAGGCTCCACGTTCATCCCAGGTCTCTCTCTCAAAGAGCAGACTCTTACTTCCAAGGAACTACAGGACACCTCCACCAAACTTCAAGATAATTGAATTTCAAGTGGTAGAGGAAGGACTAGAAATCAGCTAGACTAAAATTTTCTCTCCTCTTTAATGAGACTATTTTCTGCTGAAATCTGGTGGCATCTACCCCTGTTCCTCTATATGCCATCCAAAACTATGTGACGAATTCTGATTATGATGACTAACTAACCAGATGCTAAGCACACGGCAGAAAAACAACCTTGGCCCAGCTTGGTGTAGCAAAGAAACAGAACCTTTCACAAGACCGTTTCAAAGTAATTCACAATCACTGTCAAAACATGACACTGTTTTTAGGGAAAAATTGTTTCTGGGGATAAATTATGTAGCTAAATCCAACAGGGCACATTTATAAAAGAAGTTTGCAGAAGAGAAAGAAAAATAAACATCTTTTCAATAAGTTATCTGCCTCTGAGTCTCAGCTTAGTTCATATTGGTAATAGTGGAATCCTTGCCCAGAGGCTGTGCTGTCTGCAGGCAAATGTTCATTGCTGCATTTCTATATACAGGTTTTGATACATGCATTTCATTTCCAAAATTAACACTTGGAAAGAAAAATTAAATTCCCCAAGGCTTAATCACTGAAAAGTAGACAGAAATAAATAACAGAAAAAAACATTCCATGTGAGCAAAAATACTGAATGTGGGGATGAGAGCTGAGATGACCCAACATCATTCATTAGAACCTCAAGTTCACAGACAGAGGCTGAATAAAAGATATTCCTATAGGTCTCTCTCTCTCTCTCTTTTTTTTAAAGACAACTTAAGACAAAGCAACCAACTTATGAAAAGAAAATCTGCCTACAAAAACAAAAGACATTTTCTGAGATGACTTTGATCTAGACATCTCTTCAAGAAAATTAGAGATACTAAGGGAACATTTCATGCAAAGATGGGCTCAATAAAGGACAGAAATTATGTACCTAACAGAAGCAGAAGATATTAAGAAGAGGGGGCAAGAATACCCTGCTGCTGCTGCTAAGTCGCTTCAGTTGTGTCCAACTCTGTGCAACCCCATAGACAGCAGCCCACCAGGCTCCCCTGCCCCTGGGATTCTCCAGGCAAGAACGCTGGAGTGGGTTGCCATTTCCTTCTCCAATGGATTAAAATGAAAAGTGAAAGTGAAGTCGCTCAGTCGTGTCCAACTCTTAGCGACCCCATGGACTGCAGCCCACCAGGCTCCTCTGTCCATGGGACTTTCCAGGCAAGAGTACTGGAGTGGGGTGCCATTGCCTTCTTCACAAGAATACATAGAACTATATAAAAAAGATATTCATGATCCAGATAACAGCAATGGCGTGATCACTCACATAGAGCCAGACATCCTGGAACATGAAGTCAAGTGGGCCTTAGGGAGAATCACTACAAACAAAGCTAGTGGAGATGACAGAATTCCAGCTGAGCTATTTCAAATCCTAAAAGATGATGGTGCAAAAGTCCTGCACTCAATATGCCAGCAAATTTGGAAAACTCAGCAGTGGCCACAGGACTGAAGAGATCAGTTTTCATTCCAATCCCAAAGAAGGGCAATGACAAAGAATGTTCAAACTAAAGCACAATTGCACTCATCTCACATACCAGCAAAGTAATGCTCAAAATTATCCAAGTTAGGCTTCAACAGTACATGAACCATGAACTTCCAGATGTTTAAGCTGGATTTCAAAAAGGCAGAGGAACCAGAGATCAAATTGCCAACATCCGTTGGCTCATTGAAAAAGGAACAGAATTCCAGAAAAACATCTACTTCTGCTTTATTGACTATGCCAAAGCCTTTGTGTGGATCCCAACAAACTGGAAAATTCTTAAAGAGATGGGAAAACCAGACCACCTTACCTGACTCCTGAAAAATCTGTATCCAGGTCAAGAAGCAATAGTTAGAACTGGACATAGAAAAACAGACTGGTTCCAAAGTGGAAAAGGATTATGTCAAGGCTGTATATTGTCACCCTGCTTATTTAACTTATATGCAGAGTATATTATGGGAAATGCTGGACTGGATGAAGCACAACCTGGAATCAAGATTGCTGGAAGAAATTACAATAACCTCAGATACACAGATGACATCATCCTTATGGCAGAATATGAAGGACTAAAGAGTCTCTTGACACAAGTGGAAAAGGAGAGTGAAAAAGTTGGCTTAACACTTGGCATTCAGAAAACTAAGACCATGGTATCTGGTCCCATTACTTCATGACAAATAGATGGGGAAACAATGGAAACAGTGTCAGACTTAATTTTGGGGGGCTCCAAAATCACTGCAGATAGTGACTGCAGCCCTGAAATTAAAAGATGTTTGCTTCTTAGAAGAAACAACCTAGACAGCATATTAAAAAGCAGAGACATTACTTTGCTGACAAAGTTCTGTCTAGGCAAAGCTCTGGTTTTTCCAGTAGTCATGTATGGTTATGAGAATTGGACCATAAAGAAAGCTGAGTGCCAAAGAATTGATGCTTTTGAACTGTGGTGTTGGAGAAGACTCTTGAGAGTTCCTTGAACAGCAAGAAGATCAAACCAGTGATTCCTAAAGGAAATCAGTCCCGAATATTCATTGGAAGGACTGATGCTGAAGCTGAAACTCCAATACTTTGGTCACTTGATGTGAAGAACTGACTCATTGGATAAGACTCTGATGCTGTGAAAGACTGAAGGCAGGAGGAGACAGGGACAACAGAGGATGAGACAGTTGAATGGCATCACTGACTCAATGGACATGAGTTTGAGCAAGCTCCGGGAGTTGGTGATGAATGGGGAAGCCTGTTGTTTTGCCGTCCATGGGTCACAAAGAGTGGTATATGACTGAACGACTAAACTGAACTGAATTGTCCTTGTCTGGCTTCCCTAGTTGCTCGGTGGTAAAGAATCTGCCTGCCAATGCAAGAGACTCTAGAGATGTGGATTCAATCCCTGGGTTGTGAAGATCCCCTGGAGAAGGAAATGGCAACCCTCTCCAGTGTTCTTTCCTGAGAAATCCCATGGATAGAGGAGCCTGGTGGACTGCAGTCTATGGGGTCACAAAAGAGCTGGACACAACTTAGTGATCAAACAATGTTTTCCTTGTTAAAATATTATTTTCACCTTATTTTTACCAATCTTTTCTTTGTAAATAACCATACCTGGCTTTATCCAAATAAAATGGTGTGGGAAATATTTGTCCTCTGTGGGAATACAACGCATCATGCTCATGCTCAGTTGTGTCTGACTCTTTTCAGCCCCATGGATGTAGCCCACCAGGCTCCTCTTTCCTTGGAATTTTCTGGACATGAAAACTCAAGAAGGTTGCCAATCCCTTCTCCAAGGCATCTTCCCAACCCAGGAATCGAATCCACATTTTTACATCTCCTGCATTGCCAGGTGAATTCTTTACCACTGAGCCACCTGGAAAGCCCAATACAATGCATAATTTAGTTAACCTAGGCTATCTTTCCATGAGACGTGATTGTTTCTATATTATGAAATGTGCTCACAAGAAAAGGAATCAAGATAACTGGAAGGCAGAGGGAGGATCACTTACCCAGCAATTGCTGCTTCGGACCAACCTTGACGTGACTGTGTAGCCACTCCTGCCCCAGGTGTTCCTCCTGTTAACTCAGCCTCCGAATCACAACCGCACCTTTTTCTCACAAACAAGGCCTTTACTGACAATAACAGGACATATGGCCAGGCTGAAAAGCCCACTCTCTAATGCTATGAAAAATCCTTGAGAAACAGGCTCTCTGCTACTCCCTGTGAGAACTCCGACAGGACTGGTGCATTACCTGGATGAAATCTTGAAATATCACAGGCAGCAAGTCATCCATATGCCCAATGTCTTTGGAGAAACGATTTAAAATTCTTCCTGCAAGAACAGGATATGAGAAATTATTCACTTCCTCAGATAAGAGCTTTAAGAGAAAGAGATTCATGAACAGATGAAAACAATATTTTTGAAATACACGTAATTAGGGACATACCTGGTGGTATAGTGTCCCCAGTGCAGGGGACATGGGTTCGATTCCTGGTCGGGAAAGATGCCACATGCCACAGAGCTACTGAGCCTGTGTGCCACAACTACTGAAGCCCATATATTTAGAGTCAGAGCTCCACCAGCAAGAGAAGCCACCTCAATGAGAAGCCTGCACACTGCAGTGAAAAGTAGCCCTTGCTTCCTGTAACTAGAGAAAGTCCATGCACAGCAACAAAGACCCAGTGCAACCAACAATAAATAAACAAAGACCCAGGGCAACCAACAATAAATAACAAAGACCCAGTGCAACCAACAATAAATAAACAAATCTTTTTTAAAAAAATAAAGTACATGTATTAAATATTTGGACTTCCCTAGTTGCTCAGTGGTAAAGAAACCACCTTGGTATCTCTAATTTTCTTGAAGAGATCTCTAGTCTTTCCCATTCTGTTGTTTTCCTCGATTTCTTTGCACTGATTGCTAAAGAAGGCTTTCTTGTCTCTTCTTGCTATTCTTTGGAACTCTGCATTCAGATGCTTATATCTTTCATTTTCTCCTTTGGCTTTTGCCTCTCTTCTTTTCACAGCTATTTGTAAGGCCTCCCCAGACAGCCATTTTGCTTTTTTGCATTTCTTTTCCATGGGGATGGTCTTGATCCGTGTCTCCTGTACAATGTCACGAACCTCATTCCATAGTTCATCAGGCACTCTACATATCAGATCTAGGCCCTTAAATCTATTTGAGAAATGATATGGACCTAACAGAAGCAGAAGATATTAAGAAGAGGTGGCAAGAATACACAGAAGAACTGTACAAAAAAGATCTTCATGACCCAGATAATCATGATGATGTGATCACTAATCTAGAGCCAGACATCCTGGAAAGTGAAGTCAGGTGGGCCTTGGAAAGCATCACTACGAACAAAGCTAGTGGAGGTGATGGAATTCCAGTTGAGCTGTTTCAAATCCTGAAAGATGATGCTGTGAAAGTGCTGCACTCAATATGCCAGCAAGTTTGGAAAACGAAAAGGTCAGTTTTCATTCCAATCCCAAAGAAAGGCAGTGACAAAGAATGCTCAAACTACCGTACAATTGCACTCATCTCACATGCCAGTAAAGGAATGCTCAAAATTCTCCAAGCCAGGCTTCAGCAATACATGAACCATGAACTCCCTGATGTTCAAGCTTGTTTTAGAAAAGGGAGAGGAACCAGAGATCAAATTGCCAACATTTGCTGGATTATCAAAGAAGCAAGAGAGTTCCAGAAAAACATCTATTTCTGCTTTATTGACTATGCCAAAGCCTTTGACTGTGAGTATCACAATCAACTGTGGAAAATTCTTCAAGAGATGGGAATACCAGACCATCTAACCTGCCTCTTGAGAAATCTGTATGCAGGTCAGGAAGCAACAGTTAGAACTGGACATGGAACAATAGACTGGTTCCAAATAGGAAAAGGAGTACATCAAGGCTGTATATTGTCACCCTGCTTATTTAACTTCTATGCAGAGTACATCATGAGAAACGCTGGACTGGAAGAAACACAAGCTGGAATCAAGATTGCCGGGAGAAATATCACTAACCTCAGATATGCAGATAACACCACCCTTATGGCAGAAAGTGAAGAGAAGCTAAAAAGCCTCTTGATGAAAGTGAAAGAGGAGAGTGAAAAAGTTGGCTTAAAGCTCAACATTCAGAAAATGAAGATCATGGCATCCGGTCCCATCACTTCATGGCAAATAGATGGGGAAACAGTGGAAACAGTGTCAGACTTTATTTTTTTGGGCTCCAAAATCACTGTAGATGGTGACTGCAGCCATGAAATTAAAAGACGCTTACTCCTTGGAAGAAAAGTTATAACCAACCTAGATAGTATATTCAAAAGCAGAGACATTACTTTGCCGACTGAGGTCCGTCTAGTCAAGGCTATGGTTTTTCCTGTGGTCATGTATGGATGTGAGAGTTGGACTGTGAAGAAGGCTGAGCGCCGAAGAATTGATGCTTTTGAACTGTGGTGTTGGAGAAGACTCTTGAGAGTCCCTTGGACTGCAAGGAGATCCAACCAGTCCATTCTGAAGGAGATCAACCCTGGGATTTCTTTGGAAGGAATGATGCTAAAGCTGAAACTCCAGTACTTTGGCCACCTCATGTGAAGTGTTGACTCACTGGAAAAGACTCTGATGCTGGGAGGGATTGGGGGCAGGAGAAGGGGATGACCGAGGATGAGATGGCTGGATGGCATCATGGACTCAATGGACATGAGTCTGAGTGAACTCCGGGAGATGGTGATGAACAGGGAGGCCTGGCGTGTGCTGCGATTCATGGCGTCACAAAGAGTTGGACACGACTGAGCGACTGAACTGAACTGAACTGAAAGAATCCACCTGCCAAGGCAGGAAACATAAGTGACGTGGATTCAATCCCTGGGTTGGGACGATCCCCTGGAGAAGGAAATGGCAACTCACTCCACTGTTCTTGCCTGGGAAACCCATGGACAGAGGAGCCTTGTGAGCTACAGTCTATGGGACTGCAAAAGAGTCAGACAGATATTATTCAGTGATTAAAAAGCAATACATTGAATGTATTACAAATTCATATGAAATAAGCCCATATCAGTGGTAAAAAGAAAGAGAAAATAGGATAATAAGTAAAGAGAAACAAAAATACCACCAAATGGCAGCGGGAAGGGAGTTGAAATTGAGCCCTGATTTTTAAAAGAATGGGGAAATCTTGTGGCAGTATCAAAAATGGTTGGTGGATTTCAGAATGTTCCCTTCCCCTACTTTAGGTCCATCCCATCTGAGACTCATTCCAAATGCTAAATTGATAAATAAACAGTTGCAAATACCTAAGTATGCAACAGTTAAAGCAACAATTAATGCAGCAATTAATACAGCAATTAATCCTAATTGTTATACCGATTTTGCTTTAGTTATGGAGATTAATTTTGCCAAGTGATACTCTCTAAATAAACATATTTATAAACTCTCTGTATTTTTTTTCCCCTCCAGATGACTCACAGCACCTCACATTTTGGGAAATTGCGGATTCTCACCATTTCCAAGTTGTGAGTTTACTACTGGGGTAATAAATCATTATTTTCAGAGATGTACAAGGTACTTTAGCCACCTCATGCGAAGAGTTGACTCACTGGAAAAGACTTTGATGCTGGGAGGGATTGGGGGCAGGAGAAGAAGAGGACGACTGAGGATGAGATGGCTGGATTGCATCACTGACTCGATGGACGCGAGTCTGAGTGAACTCCGGGAGTTGGTGATGGACAGGGAGGCCTGGCGTGCTGCGATTCATGGGGTCACAAAGAGTAGGATACGACTGATGACTGAACTGAACTGACAAGGTGTGATAAGCATAGACTTCTGAATAAGCATCTAAGAAGACCAGAGGGATGTAGGCAGGAAAACAGGAATATTACTAAATTACTAAGAATCAGTTATCATTGATTTTATGTCCCTTCTCAGAATCCACACTAAGAGTATTTCTTAAAGACTGCAGGATTAGAGTATGATAATTTCTAGAAAATATCTGGTATGAACTAAAAATGCCACCTGCCACATCAGGAAACAAAAGATGTTGTAGCCATCGGGACTTGGCAGCCTCGCGTTCAAAGGTGGTGCTCCCTGAGAAGACTCAGGATGAGAAAGCACAGGATACTAGCCCCAGATAGCGCAGGTGCCCATCAAAGGAACTATATAACAGGGAAGAGCCAATTTTGACTCCATGTTGGATCTGTCCTTTGACATTAATGTTGCTATTCATAGCTTTTGTCAGGGAACTCTGCCCTTCTGCCTGAATGTTAAAGTACCGTTTTTCAACTCCCAGGGAGACAATCTGATCTTCACCATATGTGAATGGCTGCAGAAAAGAAAAATTTCCACATAAATAAATCCCCTCCTATTTTGCAAGATAAACGTCCTTTTGACATTACTCTCTCATCTCCTCTCCTCTATGTTCTACAAAAGAACCTGGCATCCAGACCCCAATAAGACCATTATTTTGATAAATTAGTCTGTCATCTTCTCAGTCTGCCAAGTTTCCCAATAAAGTTGTTATTTTTTGCTTTAACGTCTCATCTGTACGACTTATTGGCGTTGTGAAGTAAGCAGCTGCTGCTGCTGCTGCTGCTGCTAAGTCACTTCAGTCGTGTCTGACTCTGTGCGATCCCATAGATGGCAGCCCACCAGGCTTCCCTGTCCCTGGGATTCTCCAAGCAAGACCACTGGAGTGGGTTGCCATTTCCTTCTTCAATGCATGAAAGTAAAAAGTAAAAGTGAAAGTGAAGTCACTCAGTCGTCTCTGACTCTTAGCGACCCCATGGACTGCAGCCTACCAGGCTCCTCTGTCCATGGGATTTTCCAGGCAAGAGTACTGGAGTGGGGTGCCATTGCCTTCTCCGGAAGTAAGCAGAGCGAGCTTGAACTCAGTAACAAGTAACACGGCTATATGTGGTTTTTTCTTAATACCATACCAGAAACAAAGATCAGCATAAACCATCCATTATAAATTCTACTTTTGAAAATAAACACAGGGAAAAGTTTGATTTAATACACTGCTAAAAGAGTAAATAATTGATGCCCCTAAACTTTGGGCCTATCTTTTCAGTACTTATTTGGACTTTTATTTTCTTGAAGGAATGAAGTTCTGATAATAGACACAGTAGGGAGAGACAAGACACATACTGGTATTCCTGCTATTCCAGGATTAGTGACCTTAAAGATTTAAACTTGGTTCCAAATCCTTGAATAATAAATACATCAGCATCTGGAGAAGCCTACAGGTCATCAAGAGCCTGGTTAATCATGGTCACGAGCACGCAGTGGCCATGACAACAGAAATTCAGTCCCACTTGATGCTCCCAAATTTACAACTGTTGCTTCCACATTAACAGGCAAAGTAGAGCAACTTCGCAGCCATAATAGCATGGACTCCTCCAATCACTTCCTTACTCCAGCTTCATAATGAGAACTTTGTGGGGCTCTGTAGTTTACTGTCCTGTGCTCCACACAGTGCCTGAGCCAAACAACACGTGCTGAATAAATCTACACAAGATGCTGCCCTCAACAGTCTTATTTAATCCTCACAACAGTCTTGTGAAACAGGAAGGGCAGCGGTTATTCCTATTTCATAGAAGAGGAAGTTCACAGACACTGTGTCATCATCCTCACTAAGGTTCATTAGGCACTGCCTGTGTGCTAAGTGCTGTGACTGTATTAATCTGTCTAATGCCCACGAAAATCAAGATATTGGTAAGTGTGTGAATAATGTTATTTTATAGGTAAGAAAATCAAGACAAAGAAATTAAATAACTAGCACGTAAATATTAACAAAGCTGTAACTGGCTATTACTTTAGTAACTAGCACCAGGACTGAACCCAGGTAGTTGGCTCCAGAGTCCATACTTAGAACCATGACAACATCCTGCTTTGAGATTTGCCTGCCCAGTAGTATCTATCTGCTTTATCCTTGGTCACACAGCTAGTTGATGACCAGGCTGAGGCTATTCCTATCCTCTTCCAGCCCTCATCCCTGCCTCAACAGGTCCTGTCAATCATCACCTACAAAAAATAAAGCCACCCTGGGTCTCAGCACAAGTCTAACCAACTGAACAGAGTGGACATGTACACTGATTAACTCTTCATAGGAACCCGGGTCAGGAGGCCACCTTCCAAAGCAAGACAGGTCAAAGGCCTCAGGGTAGAGGAAGCAACCACTGGGAAACCTTCAGGGACACTCTTACTTAATACTGAAGATCCACCTGCTAGGTACCACAAGATTCTTAAATGTAACCAAAAGTCTATTGTAAAACTAGAAAGTTGATTTTATTGAAGAGGATGTTTACATTTTAGTGACTCTGTATTTTAATTAATTTTCCATTATATTTAGGTAAAATTCAAAATATGAGCACATGCCAGAGCTCTGTGGTCCCAGAAATGGATGGGCAAAGAAAGAAAGAAACACACAGCCTGTTTTCTGTAGAGATGTTCCTGGAAGAAGGTCCTTCCTAGTTAGCTTAACACTATGTAACACATTTTCAAAACTAGTCAAAAATATTTCAACACATTTGCATCATATTTTGAGTGTTTCATATGCCACATAACAAATGGATTCCTAAATCATCCTGGAAAGTAAACATTCATTTATCTTTATAGACACACATAAATTGGAATAAAAGCTTATATGCTCCTATATTCAGATTTTCTCTGGTAGGAAAAATTATCAATAAAACTTTTTGTAGAAAATGAATAGACACACACAGTGATTTTCTTCCAAGCATCTCTTCCATTTTCAAACATGAAAATGTAATCAGGCACTGAATGTGTTAGCAAGATATATTGACTGAGAAACTTCATGTCTGACTTACCTATTGGATTTCTATTGAAGAACAATACTGGAGCTCTTAAAATGGTCTCCAACATTTTGCTATGCAAAGTTTGTGAAGAATTAACAAGGACGTAGAATATCAATAGAGACCTTGTGACACCAAAAAGGATGGTAGATACAGTTAACCCTGAAATAAAGAAACATCACTCAGCACGAGATATCTGCTTTATCCTCAACAATGCTAAAGTATGCCAGGCAGTTTATAAAGATGCTGTGTATTCTATTCTATAAATAAAGGTTATATAGAGATTTACATATATATACAATATAGAATAAAAAACATATGTGTGTGTGTGTATATATATATGTATGTATATAAAGTGGATTCTGTAAGAGCTTAATGTTTTCACAAAATACACATATAAAGAAAAATATAAAAATTACTGTTTTCCTCTCACTAAATAGAAACAACACGGGGGAAAAATCAAGTGTAAACTACAGTTTCATTTTAGGTTTTCCTAAATTAATTACAAGTTCTAAAAAAACTCACAAGCAAGATAATTATAAAAAGTAGCTGATATTCATCTGTCTGCATTTCAAATCTCACTATTCACAACATGTCCCATAATCTAAAACTGAAGTATATTTTGATACCAGCATGTGAATTAACAGGTAACAGGAGAAATGATTTACCACTTCTTGTAATTTACAAGGAACTTTACTTCCATGTAAAGCAATTTCTTAAGAACTTACGCTATAGCACTGGGAACTCTACTCAGTGCTCTGTGATTACCTGAATGGGAAAGAAATCCAAAAAAGAGAGGAGATATATGTGTGTGTATATATATAGTTGGCTCACTTTGCTGTACAGCAGAAACTAACATGACACTGGGAAGCAACTATCCTGTAATAAAAATTTATAAAAATTTAAAATATTAAAGAAGCTACTTCTATGCCCAAGTAGCTTTAAAAAGTATGAAAAGACCATGTTAAGTTGCAAGCGGGCAATCTCTTGCATAATTGAATTGCAAGAAACTACAAACTATATTTTGACATGAGATAATTAATCTAAATAAGCAACTAATCTCTCACTAAGTGTTTGGTGGTTTAGATGAGAATAAAGAATCTGCCTGCAGTATAGGAGACCCAGGTTCAGTCCCTGTGTTGGGAAGATCCCCTGGAGAAGGGAATTGCTACCTGGTCTAGTATTCTTGCCTGGAGAACACCAAGGACAAAGGAGCCTCGCAGGGGGCCCATAGGGTTACAAAGATAGGACATGACTGAGCAACTAACAGTTTCACTTTCAAAACACTTGTAAATAAATATAATCATTTACATTTATGCTTTATCAATGACATAAATGAGCATTACCATGCATATAAACATTAAAATAGCCCTCTGAACTTCTCTTCAACTCACAATGCTAAATACAGTGGGGATAACATCTATAATAATTATCCCCTCAAGTACCTTTTTCCATTCAACCAACACATCAGTGTTATTTAAATTATGAAAGCTGCTCAAATTCCTGAATTCCATCAATGGGCATTTATTTGTTTAACTCACCATCCAATATGAATGTGTAACAGAATCCCTTCCTTCTTCTTTAAGCCCCCATAGTCCACCAATTGAGAAAGAAAATAGCTAATAGATTCAAGTTTCTTACACAAGTAATCAACAAAATAAATATCTAATTTCATTGAGTGGATTTTTACATGAATCACTCTTTGTAAAAAGCTTATACAAGCATTTCCTGTGAGGACATTCAAATTTTTGTTTAAAAAAATTTATTGGGGTATAGTTGCTGTACGATGAAGTAAATCAGCTATATGTATACAGATATTCCCTCCCTCTTGGACCTCCCCTCTGGTCACCAGAGCACTGAATTGAGCTCCCCGTGCTACACAGCAGCTTCCCACTAGCTAGCTGTCTCACACATGGTAGTGTACATATGTCAGTTCTAATCTCCCAATTCATCTTTCCCACCTCCCCACCCTACCCCCCATGCCCACACTTCTATTCTCCACATCTATGACTCTATTCTTGGCCCTGCAAATAGGTTCATCTGTGACATTTTGTAGATTCCATATATATGCATTAATATAAGCTTTTTTTTTTTGCTTATATTAAAAAAACCAATTACTTTACTTTTACTTTACTCTGTATGACAGACTCTAAGTCCATCCACATCTCTACAAATGACCCAATTGCAGTCATTTCTATGGATAAGTAATATTCCAGTGTATGTATATGTATATATATATATATATATATACCATAAATGAGATGAAAATACAACCCTGAGAATGAGAGGAAATAACTGCAAACTAAGCAACTGAGGCTATGATTTTTCTAGTGGTCATGTATGGATGTGAGAGACTATAAAGAAAGCTGAGTGCCGAAGCATTGATGCTTTTGAACTGTGGTGTTTGAGAAGACTCTTGGGAGTCCCCTGGACTGCAAGGAGATCCAACCAGTCCATCCTGAAGGATATCAGTCCTGAGTGTTCATTGGAAGGACTGATGTTGAAGCTGAAGCTCCAGTACTTTGGTCACCTGATGTGTAGAGATGACTCATTTGAAAAGACCCTGATGCTGGGAAGTATTGAGGGCAGGAGGAGAAGGGGATGACAGAGGATGAGACGGTTGGATGGCATCACAGACTCAATGGACATGGGTTTGGGTGGACTCTGGGAGTTGGTGTTGGACAGGGAGGCCTGGTGTGCTGCGGTTCATGGGGTTGCAAAGAGTTGGACAAGACTGAGTGACTGAACTGAACTGAAGCAACTGACCAGGGATTAATCTTCATAATACGAAGCAGCTCATGGAGCTCGATTAAAACAAAAAAAAAAACAACCAGTCCAATCAAAAAGTGGGCAGGAGACCTAAAGAGACATTTCTCCAAAGAAGACACACAGATGGCCAAGAGGCATATAAAAAGATGCTCAACATCACTTTTAGAGAAGTGAGATCAAAACTACAATAAGGTATCACCTCACACCAGTCAGGATGGCCCTCATCAAAAAGTATGAAAACAATAAATGCTAGAGAGGGTGTGGAGAAGAGAGAGCCCTCTTGCACTGTGTTGGGAATGTAAATGGATACAGCCACTAGGGAGTACTGTCATTGTTGTTCAGTCACTCAGTAGTGGCTGACTCTAAAACCTCATGAACAGCAGCATGCCAGGCTTCCGTGTCCTTCACTATCTCCCGGAGCTTGCTCAGGATCATGTCCACTGAATCAGTGATGCCATCCAACCATCTCATCCTCTGTCACCTTCTTCTTTTCCTGCCCTCAGACTTTCCTAGCATCAGGGTCTTTTCCAGTGAGTCAACTCCTTGCATTAGGTGGCTAAATTACTGGAGCTTCAGCTTCATCATCAGTTCTTCCAATGAATATTCCGGGTTGATTTCCTTTAGGACTGACTGGTTTAATCTCCTTGCTATCCAAGGAACTCTCAAGATTCTTCTTCAGCACCACACTTCAAAATAATCCATTCTTTGGTGTACAGCATTCTTTATGGGCCAACTCTCACCTCTGTACATGATTACTGGAAAAACCATAGTTTTGACTATATCGACCTTTGTCAGCAAAGTGATGTCTCTGCCTTTTAATACACTGTCTAGATTTGTCTCAGCTTTTCTTCCAAGGAGCAAGCATCTTTTAATTTCATGGGTGTAGTCATTGTCCACAGTGATTTTGGAGCCCAAGAAAATAAAGTCACTGTTTCCACTGTTTCCTCATTTACTTGCCATGAAGTGATGGGACTAGATGCCATGATCTTAGTATTATGAATGTTGAGTTTTAAGCCATTAAAAAAATGTATATTTATTTATTTGACTGTGCCAGGTCTTAGTTGCAACATGTGGGATCTAGTTTCCTGACCAGGGATGAACCCAGGCCCCTCTGCATTGGGAGCTCAGAGTCTTAGCCACTGGACCACCAGGGAAGTCCCTTAAGCAAGCTTTTTTCACTCTCCTCTTTCACCTTCATCAAGAGACTCTTCAGTTCCTCTTCACTTTCTGCCATAAGGGCAGTGTCATCTGCATATCTGAGGATATTGACAATTCTCCTGGCAATCTTGATTCCAGCTTGGCGGTTATCCAACCTGGCATTTTGCGTGATTTAGTCTTCATAGAAGTTATATAAACAGGATGACAATATACAGCCTTGACATACTCCTTGCCCTACTTGGAACCAATCCATTGTTCCATGCCCAGTTCTGTTACTTCTTGATCTGCATACAGGTTTCTCAGGAGGCAGGTAAGGTGATCTGCTATTCCAGTATGGAAACTCCTTAAAAAACTAAAAATAGAACTACCATATGACCCAGCAATCCTACTACTGGGGTACCCTGAGAAAACCATAATTAAAAAAGACACATGAACCGCAATGATCATAGCACCACTATTTACAATAGCCAGATTTGGACTGTGAACAAAGCTGAGCACCAAATAATTGATGCTTTTGAACTGTGGTGTTGGAGAAGACTCTTGAGAGTCCCTTGGACTGCAAGGAGATTCAACCAGTCCACTCTAAAGGAGATCAGCCCTGGGTGTTCTTTGGAAAGACTGATGCTAAAGCTGAAACTCCAGTACTTTGGCCACCTCATGTGAAGAGTTGACTCATTGGAAAAAACTCTGATGCTGGGAGAGATTAGGGGTAGGAGGAAAAGGGGACGACAGAGGATGAGATGGCTGGATGGCATCACCGACTCAATGGACGTGAGTTTGAGTGAACTCCAGGAGATGGTGATGGACAGGAAGGCCTGGTGTGCTGCGATTCATGGGGTCTCAAAGAGTCGGACATGACTGAGCAACTGAACTGACTGAACTGACTGGACATGAAGCAACCTAAAGGTCCATCAGCAGATGACTGGATAAAGAATGTATTTAAAATTTTAGGTGAAGATATGCTTTAAATAGTATGTAATGCTATAGATATTCTAAATACTTTTGTGAATAGAGACAGTCATGTTAATACTAGTCTGCTAAACCAAATGTTAAATTAATCACACAGTTGGGGAGGAGATAACACTGTGATCTCAAGGGAAGAAAGAGATGGAATCTAATCCCAGACTTTGGATTTCCTCTACTTAGCTTCTCAAATAACTAGTGAAGCCCAAGATGGGCAGTGTGGTAAAGAGGAGCACGCATACCTTGGAGGGAATAATGCTTTTATTTGGGGTCCATGATGCCAGAGGATTTCATCCAAGATCAATAAAAGTCAAGGTTTATTCAGACAGAATTCAAAAATTTGAACCACAGGGTGGGGATCCATTTCCAATCTCCTTGCCCACCCATATAATGATATAGCTCAGCTCAGCTCAGTCGCTCAGTCGTCTCTGACTCTTTGCGACCCCATGAACTGCAGCACGCCAGGCCTCCCTATCCATCACCAACTCCCGGAGTTCACTCAAACTCATGTCCATCGAGGCGGTGATGCCATCCAGCCATCTAATCCTCTGTCGTCCCCTTCTCCTCCTGCCCCCAATCCCTCCCAGCATCAGAGTCTTTTCCAATGAGTCAGCCCTTCGCATCAGGTGGCCAAAGTATTGGAGTTTCAGCTTCAACATCAGTCCTTCCAATGAACACCCAGGACTGATCTCCTTCAGAATGGACTGGTTGGATCTCCTTGCAGTCCAAGGGACTCTCAAGAGTCTTCTCCAACACCACAGTTCAAAAGCATCAATTATTCTGTGCTCAGCTTTCTTCACAGTCTAACTCTCATATCCATACATGACCATTGGAAAAACCATAGCCTTGACTAGACAGAGCTTTGTTAGCAAAGTAATGTCTCTGCTTTTTAATATGATATCTAGCTTGGTCATAACTTTCCTTTCAAGGAGTAAGCGTCTTTTAATTTCATGGCTGCAATCACCATCTGTAGTGATTTTGGAGCCCAAAGAAATAAAGTCTGACACTGTTTCCACTGTTTCCCCATCTATTTCTCATGAAGTGATGGGACCATGAAGTGATAATGATATAAGATTTAGGTAAAACAACCTATTAGAATAGACAATAGCCACATATTTTCAATGGTTGATTTTCTGAATAGCCAACCCTGGTTTAACTACCAAAATCCAGTACATGGCAAAGTAAGAGTCTTCATTCAACCTCTTTTCTTCTAGTAAATCTTTAAAATAATTATTCAAGTTAATTCACAGAGTAAATCCAATTCAGACACTCAATCTGTTAAGATATTACTGAATTACTCCTAAAAGCCCTAGTTGCTCATACAGACTCATTGTAAACACTTTAGACTCAGGTATAATGGAGCGGATGACTCAACTTCACCTGAATACACTCTTAGGTACCAGTTCAGAATCAACAGTACATCTTCACCTTCTTTTACAAGTTCCCCAAAATACAGGTCACTTTCTACATTCGCCCTAAGAACAGGAAAGAAAAAATATTACACTGCAAATATACATAGAACTTACACACACACACAAAAAAAAATTACCTCAGTTTGAGAAACGTGTTTCATGCTGGAAAGTGTTTCCCAACTCGCAAGACCCTCTGTGTGTCTCCCTTTTAAAAATCTGAATCATGACTTTCAGTTCTCAAAACTGTCTGTGAAGACAGACTTAGAAAGTGAACTTGTGGTTACTAGAGGGGAAGGGATAGTTAGGGAGATTGTGATGGTCATGCACATACTATATTTAAAATAGATAACCAACAATGACTTATTGTATAGCACATGGAACAGGAACTCTGCTCACTGCTGTATGGCAGCCTGGATAGGAGGGGACTTGGGGAAGGATGCATACATGCATATGTATGGCTGACTTTCACTGTTCACCTGAAACTATCACAACATGGTTAAGTGGCTATTTTTCAATACAAAAGAAAAAGTTCAGAAAAAGAAAAAAAAAAATGTCTGTAAAGAAGCTTCTAAAGAGAGGGACAAGGGGAGAGACCATGGGGTGATCATACTCACCTGCAAGAAGTTTACTTTTTCTTCAGGGAAACTATGTAAGGCCATAACAGGAGACGAAACAAGCCCCACCTCCACCCGACTCTGTGGGAAAGTGAAGCTTCGTGTAGATTTCACAGCACTTTGGGTTAGACCAGGAGCCACTCACCAGTATGCAAGCCACCAATCCTGCAGGACGTAGGCAACCTGGAGCAGGAAACAGCAGTCACTCACACACTGACATCACTGAGCCCTCACATCCGCTCACTAGGATGGGGGACAGAAAGGCTCCAGAACACGGAGACGGTCCTTCCAGCTCAGGTCTGCACCAAGCCCCATGCCCCATATGACCACAGGTCAGGGGAGGGCATGCTACATTTTAAAATCTTTAAAAGATATCCCCCTTTTCCCAGAAGACTTTGCTCAACACATATGGCAATGTCAATGCAAACCCAAGTGGACTTAAAATGCAGGAATAGCACTGTGGTGGCCTCGTCCACTCAGATGAAGGCCTGAGAGCAAATCCTGAGGCTTCCTGGAGGAGGAAGAAATTCTGCCTCAAGACATCAGGGTCAGCTCCTGCCTGAGATTCCAACCTGCAGAGCTGCCTTCCTGATTTCACATTCACCCAGCAAGATCCCACAACTTCAGCCAGTTTTTAAAAACAAATCTCTTAAAACACATATCTAAGAATAATTATAAAATAAATATAGTATAAATAGTATATAAACAACAAGCTGAGGGCATAAACCAAAATAAATGCCCTTACATACCTGAGCTGCGATGTTCACTAGAATAAGGAAGAGGATGACAGACCAGCCAGCACTGGCTGTGAAGTAATTCTTATAGGTCTTAAAACCAACTTTTCCTTCCAAATGGTCCTCTAGAGGTAGTGTAACCTGTATGTTCTCAGTCTGGAAGGAAAAAAAGGCAGTGAGATATGAAATTCTAAATAACGAACTCCCAGTTTCAAGAGTTCAACAATGCCCTCCACTGCAAAGCTGTGGGAAACAGACACATCTCACACACTGAGAAGACCACCAAGATGGTCTATCCTCCGGAGAAGGGTGTGGGAATATCTGGCCAAACCGTGTGTGCATTTAGCCTTGGACCCAGCCATCCCACTTCTAGGAATCCATTAGAAATAAGGAAACATCATTTGCACGAGGTTATGCACTGCTGGGGGACTTTGCTTAAAGTCGATCATGACTCTCAGCATAAGTATAATACACCTGATTCAAGTATAAAGACAGAAGCTTATTCTAAAATAATATATAAAATTATGGAGTTAATGTATCTCTCTAGATGATTTGTGTCACTCAATGATGGAGACATAAAATGCAGTTGGGGCTCAAAAGGTGAAGTTGGAAACTAACTCCAAAGTGTCTACTGTGTGTCAGGTCCTTTGCACACGTTACCTCTGACCATGGGGCAAAATATTACCATCAGTCACCTGCAGTGCCAGGACATTCCAACATATGTAGCTGATTTAATGTGATTACCGGAGGACTCAGTCTAAGGATGTCTTCCATTAAGCGTCTGGATGAATAAGGGAACCTGGGGACCGCCAGAGCAAGTAGGATGTAACTACAGTAAATTGAAGAGTTCTCATATCAGTGAGAGCCACATGCATCCAGAAATTCAGAAGTGCACCCACTCCTGGTCTCCATAAAAGTCTCCATCCTACACCCAGAGGAGAACCCCAAGCAGGCTTGCTCCTTTCATGCTTTTCTATCAATTCCATGGAATAAGACTTTGGGAACCTTAGGGCCTACTTTGGGACAAATAAAGATGTCACGAGCGAGCAGAATGGAGGTCCATGAAGTCACCAAGAGCAGATAGAACCAGGTGTGTTGCAGGCTGAGAAACTCACATCTTGGTCCTCTGGAGCCACATCTTTCAATGAGGGTCTGGGAGACTGTAGAGATGAACCCAAAGACTCAGAGATCAGAGTGGGAGTTCCTAGAGCTGGAGATGGTTCAGACTGCTTATTTCCCTTCTCACAAAGGGAAGAGATATCTATCTGAGATTTCAGGAGCTCAGAGTAAATCCTCTTGTACACTATTTTGCCCTAAAATAAAAAAAAATAATAATAATAATAATAATTTTTTAGAGGAATTAATTTACATGTGATAATGTTGTGTTAGTTGCTGAGCTGTGTCTGACTCTTTTTGACCCCATGGACTGTAGCCTGCCTGGCTTCTCTGTCCATGGGATTCTCCAGGCAATAATACTTGAGTGGGTTGCCATTCCCTTCTCCAGGGATCTTCCTGACTCAGGGATTGAACCCAGGTTTCCCGCACTGCAGGCAGATTCTTTACCATCTGAGCCACCAGGGAAGCCCTCGATAATATTAAACCAACTGAAATACTAATCACAAAAAGTTATTTGGTCTTAAATTATAATATTTGAAGAAAATAAAGATCTCTGGGTCTAGAATTCTTGTTGAGAAATCTAGTCAACTCAACACAGAACTGAGCATTCTGTTCTCTGCCAAACCCTGTGTTAGGTGCTGGGGGATTTGAAAGAAACGTGTGCTCATGGGTTAAAAATGGAGGTCGTTCACCATAACTACCGTGGGGACTTAGGGAAGCAAGAAATACAGAAGTTGCTGGGAGGATCAGCACAGTCTCTAGAGAAAACATGAGAACTGAGAGAAACCTCATGTGAAAAGCAGAATTTTAAAAAACGCTTGGGAGAATATTCCAGAAAAGAAAATTACTGACACAGAGGTGGGCACGAGCACATCTGCATGGGTAAGAGTCGCTCATCAAATTTCACTGACCACCGTCACTATCACAGTATCATGTGCCCAGCTGGGACAGGACATGTAGGAACCAGCCCTGAACAGAGAACCCATAAGCTGCATGGTCTTTACAACTGTCTGGAGGACTTAGAATGCATTCTAGGGTCACAAGGATCAAGGAAGTCCCTAGATGAAAATTCAATGTTCCATTTATTAAAGTAACTGAACAAGGAGGCCATGAGGCTGGGGTGTCGCTAATGCTTGGCAGTCTGTGCCCGCAAATCAAAACCTAAGCCGTAATCAGTGTACACAGATCCAAGAAAAAACTTAGCACCAACCAACCACAAGTAGCCAACAAGGCTTCCCCAATCAGGCAGCTGATTAAACTACAGCCAATCTAATCATGTTCTTTGAACATGTGTGGGGAGTTGGTGATGGACAGGGAGGCCTGGCGTGCTGCAGTCCATGAGGTCGCAAAGAGTCGGACACGACGGAGAGACTGAACTGAACTGAACTGACACATCCTTGCACAGTTTCCCTCCCTTACAAAGTCATATGGAATAATGTGCAGATGTTTCACTACTTTCTGATCCTGAAACAAGATGCAGCTGATCACTCAGTGGCAAACAAAACACTAGGGAAAAAAATCTCATGATGCAAAACTCATCAAATAAGAGCAACTCTGGGTAAGGCAGCTCAGGTGGAAGAAGATGGCCCAGGACCCTAGTTAGGACCATCTCCTCTCTGCTGTGAGAGAGGGACCAGACAATGAGGATGGACCCCGATATATCCAGGGGTGCTCACCAGTGGAGAGATAGTTGTTTTGTTAGTAGTAAAACTGAGGGTAGTGTCCTCAACGGAAGCAATAAGGTGACCGTAAAACATCTAGGGAGTGGTTAAATGGGCAGAATACTGCCCATTGAGCCTTTGCTCATAACCCTGTCAACACTGAGTTTTACACACTAGAATCGCCCCTTCTGTGCATGAAATCAACTGCTCTCAAGCTTGAAAAACCATAGGCTCTCCCCCTATTGCTAGAGAAGTGTAGAGGAATTCACACATGGAACTGCTTCTAGAGAGACAGAGGTTCTGTATTTTAATAATCTTGGAGCAGAGATTCATTTCATAAGTCAGGGATCTGACCAAGGGCCTGTGGAACAGTCAGGGGTTAACGACAAAGGCACTGAAGCCCAGAGGTAAATGAGCCAAGAAGTGAAGCATCAAACTACCACCAAGTCTGAAAACTTCTCACTAATCTCCACCCCACCTCCCAACCATGCTAGGAGCTGTGGGTTGGATGGTGCCCCTCCTCAAAATGATAAGTTCAAATGTGACACCTGTGAGTATGACCTTATTTGGAAACAGGGTCTTTGCAGATGCAATCAAGTTAAGATGAGGTCATACTGGTGCAGGGTGACCCTAAATCCAGTATGACTGACGTCCTCATGAGAAGGGACTCAGACACGGGGACAATGGCCATGTGGCATTAGAGGCAGATACTGCAGTGCTGCAGTTAGAAGCCAAGGAACACCAAGGAAGGCCAGTGAACATCAGAGGCTGGAGGGAAGGACTGTCCCCTGGAGCCGTCAGGGAGAGCACGGCCCTGCCAGCACCTGGATTTGGGATTTGTAGCCAGAAGGCAAAGGCGCCCCACTCCAGTACTCTTGCCTGGCAAATCCCATGGACGGAGGAGCCTGGTGGGCTGCAGTCCATGGGGTTGCTGGGAGTCAGACACGACTGAGCGACTTCCCTTTCACTTTTCACTTTCATGCATTGGAGAAGGAAATGGCAACCCACTCCAGTGTTCTTGCCTGGAGAATCCCAGGGACAGGGGAGCCTGGTGGGCTGCCGTCTCTGGGGTTGCACAGAGACGGAAACGACTGAAGCGACTTAGCAGCAGCAGCAGCAGCAGCAGTCTCCAGAACAGGGAAACGATAAACTTCTGTTGAAGTCACTCAGTTCACGGTACTTCATCATGGCAGCTCTAGAAACTGGTACTCTAGCCTGAGACACACTTGTGTCTTCTCAGCTTTACTAAGACTTCAAATTGCTTCTGCTGTCACCCCTCAAGTGACCATCATAGAAATCTCTCAAATTTGATGTCAGACCACATTGTTGCTCTGCTCTGGACCATCCAAGACTTCCGTCTCACTTCCAGTCCCCTGCCCACTGCTCGGAGACCAGCTCCTTCCACATCCCCTCCCCACTCCCCTCAGACACGCGGGCCTTCCTGCTGTTCCTCCAACCTGCCAGGTCAGCTCCTTCCTTAGCACCCCCTGCCTCAGGCCCCCTCCCCCAGGTGTTGCAAGGCCCCCACCTTCATGTCACTCAGACCCCATGAGGCACCAGCTCCTCAGGGAGGCAGCCAGGATGTCAGCCTCACTCCATCTTTGTCACATCTGTCCCCATAAGAACAGGAGAGCTTTGTCCTCCTGCTACACACATGAGAGACCTGGGCAGTGAGACCAGCAATTGGAGACACCAGCAGAGTGGGCATCTCTGACCCAGGTGCTCGGCTACCCAACCTCACTTCTGGTGTTAATGCAATATGCTCTTTAGGCAACCTAGGTATGACAATCACCTGGACACCAGCAGACCATAGAATCTCTAATTTCTAAGTAATACACTTTGACTTAAGTCATGGAAGAGGAAAATAAAAAGTTCTAAATAAAATTACATCATTATCCTTAAGAAATTTCATTAGAATAGGGATGATTCAATAACCCTGTGGTTTCACTTTTACACACTTCAGTTTTACATGGCTTAGAGTGTAGTAGTGACATCCTTTAGAGTCATCCTCCAAGGTGTGAACACCAGCTCTGAGAAGGGGGTGAAAAACAGGGAGAAGACAGTGTTTACCACTAACCCAAGGAAAGTGACCAGAAAGGAGGTCCGTCCTTCAACATACGTGGGTGCTAGCAATTCCACAGACTTCTAGAAATTACTTACATTTTTCAATGCCAGAATCTGACTTGTATCTTTAAGGTATTGAAACTGATGAGTGACTAAAATTGTGATCTTATTCTTCAAGGCCTGACAAATACACCTACAAATGTAAAAGGTACAGAAAGCAAAAGCACATTAATGGAGTGCTGCAGATTGAAAACATATTTTGAAAAGAGAGACAAAGACCACACAGCAGTCAAAGATCTTTAGTTTAAATGCGAATCAGTAATAACAATTAAATAAACATAACTCAATTAATCCAACTAGGTTCTTAAATTTATCAGCAGCAAATTTGAATTGAGTGCTACAAAAAAAATTTTAAAACCAGTTCACTGAAGGAGGCACTAACAGCTAAGTCTTTTCCTCTAAAACTCAGCTTAGCAATTATTTACATATTTCATAAAGGAAAACAGCTGAGCAATACCGAGATTACAAAGTGAAAGTGAAAGTGAAGTCTCTCAGTCGTGTCCGACTCTTTGTGACCCATGGACTGTAGCCCACCAAGCTCCTCCGTCCATGGGATTCTCCAGGCAAGAATATTGGAGTGGGTTGCCATTTCCTTCTCCAAAGATTACAAAACCTGACTAAATTAAAACACTATTTTATTGCTATTTGGGAATGGGAGAAGAGGGATTCATGTCTTTTAAAAATGTGTAGATTTTTAGACAGCTTTCAAGGAGATTATTTATAATTAATGATGTAAATATTCACAACAAAAAATTAATAGATTCTTGGGAACCTTTGTCAGAGTGTATTTGCTAGACACTTGCTCCCAAAGAATATTAGATAGAAAATGAATGCCGGAGGGGCCTCCATCAGTCTCTGCAACATTCTCAGTTCCATCCAGGAAGCAAGTCTTCTTTCATTAGGACTGAACAACTTCCAAACATGAAAGTAAAAGAACAGACTCCAAATGGCCCAAATCACAGTGGAAATCACCCAGTGGCTCAGAGCTCCCACCAGTTCTCTTAATCAAAACACCCTCAGTATTCAACCTTATATTTTTTTCACAGAAAAAAAAAAAAAAAAAAACCTATTCCTATATTTCAAATGTAGACCCCTAGGGACTCAGGCCCAGTCTCATTCCACAGGGTCCACAACCCCTCCAGGGAAGCAAATGCTCAGGTCCGGGGCCCCAGTGACCACAGGCAGGTTTCCAGGCAGGTACTCTGAGTGTCCCAGCCCTTCACAGAGCAAATCTCAGAAACCTGGGACAGAGCTCAGCCTGTGAGTGAGTCAGATGGAGAGACTGGAGGCAGCAGGCTGCAGCTCAGTCCCTCTCAGGAGCCTGATGACATCGGACAAGAGACTAAACCTCAGTTTGTTCACCTCAGAACAACGTTAATGAGAACTCATCCATACCTTCTAAGAAATCAAACCATCAATACGCTCAGTAAATGTCAGCCCCTTTCTCCACTCCTCCCTAACCACAAATGGTCATGTGCTTTGGACTCAGGACAGAAACTCTTAACAGGACATTCTGGACACTGGGTCTGTGATCAGAAATAAGACCCTGGGATGTAAACACATACACCATCACTTCGCTAAGCCTAAAAGGATTCATTTTTACCTTTTGACATGTGTTAGCTCAGCATTCAAAACTAAGTTTCTTGGTCAACACCTTTTTAAACTTAGTATAAAGCTTTTAAACAGAATTTTTTCTCCTTAATTCATAATTACCTGCCATTAGTCCCTAAGTTTAGTTCAGTTGCTCAGTTGTGTCCAACGCTTTGTGACCCCATGAACTGCAGCATGCCAGGCCTCCCTGTCTATCACCAACTGCCAGAGTCTACCCAAACCCATGTCCATTGAGTCGGTGATGCCATCCAACCATCTCATCCTCTGTCCCTAAAGGTGGATGTTAATCAGATCTGATGGGTTGCTACATCCAAGATGAACCAACCCAAAAGTTTTAAGATGTTTTCTTCCTAACAACCTATCACAGATGAGGTAATACAAATAACTACAGTGAAGTGATCAATTGATGGCTTTGGTTTTTCCCTAAATAATGCTTTTATCCAAATCACTAGAAAAATACACTATTTTCCAAGTTTTTAAAGATTTCCAAGTCATGCCATAGAAATGACTGAGTCAGCAACCAGTTGTATAACAGTTATTCCTATATAAAGGCTGTGTTAATTTTATAATCCCACATATAATCCTATATAAGGGTTGTATTAAGAGGGAACACATCCCGTGGTAGAGGCGATACAAATAAGACAGAGTCCCCACCTTCATTCATTCAATCAGCAGAGGTCTGCTGAGGAGCCACACACTGTCCTAAGTGCTGAGGATCCATCCACACATCAAGATGGAAGACAATACTCTGCACCGTGTAGAGGACACAGTGAATAAGTATAGAAAATGTGCCACTGGGCTGTGACCTGTGCTCTCAAGGAAAAGCAAGGGCAGCTGCTGTCTTAGATGTGGAGACACGCGAGCCCTGAGACTAACTGGGGAAACATCCTAGAAGAAGGCACAGCAGGTTCAGGGTTCCTGGGACAGAACACACTGGACGGAGGCACCTTCTTGCATTCATAGTTTATGGGTGGCAGGTGGTGGTGGTAGTTTAGTGGCTAAGTCGTGTCTGACTCTTGCAACCCCATGGACTGTAGGCTCCTCTGTCCATGAGACTTTCCAGGCAAGAATACTGGAGTGGGTTGCCATTTTCTTCTCTAGGGTATCTTCCTGACCCAGGAGTCGAACCCGGGTCTCCTGCACTATAGGCAGATTCTTTCCCAACTGAGCTACAGTGGGTGGCAGGGGGACTCATAAATGGTCAAGTGCACCCACTGAGGGCTGGGGGAAGACAGAGGGCACGGGCGCCCTCTGGAGGAGTAGGTGGGAATGGCAGGTCCCATCCTCCGCCTTCCTTCTGTGTCCTGGCGCACTGCTCCCTGGCTCTGGACAGAGGGACCAGTATGTACAGACAGACAGGGGTGAGAAAGAACCCCACAGAGCCAGCCCAGCTGGATACCGAGTGGGTGTGCGGATGCGCTGGAAAGGCTGAGGGGGGCAGACGGCAAGGAAGCCTGTTTGTTTGAGGACCTGGAGCTGCTTTGTGAATGTGGTGGTGGGCTGAGGGCGGAGGGCGGGGGAGGCGGAGGCGGGGCGAGGGCATGGGCAGAGGTGTCCTTGAAGGGCTGGAGTAGGAGTGTGAGCTATGTAGACAGGAGGGTGAGCTGTGTAGACAGTAGCGTGGGAGTCTGATCACGACAGACCCCAAGATCTGATGACGCAGGAGGCAGGGGTCTAGTGATGTGGGGCTGAACCAGGATGGGATCCATGGCTGGACACAGGTGAGGCTGCATCAGTTCATGTAAGGCCCTCATCTTCTGTAGCTGATAGAATCCACTGTGTTCACAGCATAAGCTGTAAAAGTCATGAACCTCAATGACCTTGGATATAAATTCATGACTGAAGGAAACTTAACGGCAAGCAGAAGTGTGAGTCATTCATTTGTAATACAAAACCCTCCCCATGACCAAGCTTCCACAGGACCACCATCTCTCACAGTATATTGTTCCATCCGATTCTCTGACTTGAGAACACTCTCCAGTTGCTGCTGAGTGGTTTCCTAAATTCCTTTCACGCTCTCTGCTTTAACTTTTCCTAGAGAATGTGGTTCTGATTACAAACAGCAGTCTTAAGCTTGCTTCTATCAAGTATATATCCAAAGCAGAACGTTCAAAATATTTGAGAGGATTTTATAAATATCTCCAGTGTTTGAAAAAGAACTCAGGAGAACTTCTGCGATCAGCACCCTGTACTTGGCACCAAAATGCCTTGCTCTCCCTTCCCTATGACACGGATGCAGTGACTAGCAGAATCTGCTCCTGCCCTGATGGGGAACTTGTGCAGATGCTCACAAGACGGGGTGACACATTAGTGAGCTCAGGGTGGGGCTGGGAACAAGGAGGCTGAGACACTCATGATGCCAGGAGGGCAGGGGTGGGGAGTCTCTGTCACAGCACGAGCTCCTGTCACTGAACTCGTGACAAGACACAAGGCACTTCTCTAAGGGAAAACTCATCAAGTCATGAATGGGAGAGGCTGGGAAAGGGGGGTCAGATCAGAGAGCTGGAGACAACGCCATGTGTCATCTGCCCTGTTCTCTCTTATTCTCAAGGATTCTGTGCCACTATGCAGGTTTGTATGTGTGTTACAATATACCTAACATGAAATTTACTGTTTTTGTCATTTTAAGCATACAGCTCAGTGGCATGAAGTACATTCACATTGCTGTGCAACCATCACCACCATCCATCTCCACAACTCTTTTATCATCCCAACACTAAGCACGTTTTATACAAGGGCAGGTTCCACCAAAGTCTAACAATGCCTGCTTAGTGGATGTGGAATCCTAGCTCCTAGCCAGCTCCTAGTGTCCAGACCCCAGAGCTCCTCACAGGCCTCCCTCTCACATTTTCTGACTCTGCTGAAGTCTCTACTTTGCTCTTCTGGACTTGCTGTAAATCAATCATGTCCCCTCAGATTCACATGTGGTCACCTGAGTCATCAGTACCTTAGAATTTGGTGTCATGGACTTTAAAGGCAATTATTACTCTTAATTATACTGGACCTAATCTAATCTTATTGGTGTGCTTAGATGAAGAGACTAAGACACAAGGACAGAGACACAAGCATGTAAATCAATGAAGTTAGAGCACCCCCCTCACCATGCACAAAAATAAACTCAAAATGGCTTACATACTTAATCATAAGACGTGACACCATAAAACTCCCAGTAGAGATTACAGGTAAAACATTCTCTGACAAACATTCTCTGACATAAATTATACCAATGTTTTCTTAGGTCAGTCTCCTAAGGCAACAGCTATATAAGCAAAAATATACAAATGAGGGCTTCCCTGGTGGCTCAGTGGCAAAGAATCCACCTGCCAGTGCAGGAGACATGGGATCCCTCCCTGGTCCAGGAAGCTCCCACATGCGCAAAGCACCTCAGCCCATGCAGCACAACTACTGAGCCTGTGCTCTGGGGCCCAGGAGCCGCAACTACTAAGTCCATGCCGCATAGAGCCTGTGCTCTGCAACGAGAGCAGCCACCACAGTGAGAAGTCCATGCACCACAGCTAGAGAGTAGCCCCTGCCCGCTGCAACTAGAGAAAACCCCGACCGTGTGAGGACACAGCGAGGGGATGTGGTCAGAAGCCAAGGAGAGAGGTCTCAGGAGGAACCAGACCACCCAAACCGTGAACCTGTAGCCTCAAGAACTGTGACAAATTTAATTTCTATTCTTTGAGCACCCCCATCTGTGACAACTTGCTATAGACGGAATGTTTTACTCCTCAAAAGTCATCTATTGAGACCTAATCCCCACTGTGTTGGTATTAGGAGGTAGGGCCATTGGGAGGGACCAGGTCATGAGGGTGGAACCTGCATGAAAGGGATTAGTGCCCTGATAAAAGGGACCCACAGGGCCCCCTCACCTCTGCCACCACATGAGGCCACAGGAATCGGACTCACCAGACTGAATCTTTCAGCACCCTGACTTGGACTTTCCCAGCCTCCAAAACCATGAGATAAAAACTTGTTATTTCTAAAGCCACTCAGCTCTGGTTCCTGTGAGAGCAGCCTGGAGAGACACAGTGCTAGAAACTAACACAGGACCTGAAAGAGAGAATTTCCAAACAGCTCCTCTCTGCTGCACACCCCGCCTCCTCCAGGCTAGGACATGCCTGATGTTCTCGTCACAGCCCTGCTTCCTCCTCCCTCCACACCTGAGCTTCTACTCTTGCTTCAGTACTTCCCCTCCAACTGACACTTCCCCTTTACACTCGGCACTTACTATCCTGTATTAAAACACTCTAAATCCTGACTGTGCTGAGCTTTCACTCAGGCATCTGTCTTAACAAGCTCCATGTAGAGACAGGTTCCTCAGAAGCAGGAATGAGAGCTGGGCATCCTAGCCTCCCTGATTCTGCCCAGTGTGGGTCCTTCCCCTCTCCTGGCTCACTGTCCTCCTTGTAAACTAAGGTTTTGTGCAGTAAGACATTGATCTCAGTGCACACAGCAGGGTGTTTACATGCAGCTGGAAGGTTCATTGGCTTTAACAAAGTGGACAACAGCAATGACCTGACCTTGGGGGAGATGTGAAGGCTGTTTTAGGAAAAAAACAAGTTTGCAAGGCTTTCAAAAAGGCCAGACTAGACTCCATAAGAGGCCTCAGCCAGTGTGTGTTAGGACATATTATACACAGAAAAGAACCAGAGTTGTTTTGCTTTAGTCACTGTATAGCCAACCAGGAGCCACTGACAAGTTCCACATTTTAGAAACAGGAATGAGAGTCAAGACTCAAGCCAGATTATAGGTGACACTACATTGTAGTGTCTAAGTATTAATCCTAGTAAGCATCCATGAAGTAACAAGAAATGATTGAAATCATACTCAGATGTGGGATAAATGATTCTCAAATCTAGACTTTATTTCCAAAGTGATAGAATAACAAGCATAAGCCAACAGGGTCTTTCCATGGAAGGCCTATGTCAGTACCAAAAACTTCGCTTCTAACGTGCCTTAAGCAAATGATCGAGGAAAAACAACTGGCAGCCAAGTACCAGGTTATAGAGTCTCACTCTCTGATTTAAAAACCCTACATCATCTTTCTTACTCCTGGGGTCTGGATCCACCCGGAGTGTCTGGTAATCAACTGCAAGTAGCAGGAGGGAAACTGCCATCTGTTTGTCACTCCCTAAAGCACAGACCCCACTGGCACCACACACACTAGAAGCACCTGCTGTATTTTCCTGTCCTGACCTCATCAGGATGCAAGATTTCTCTACAATGGATCTTCTGTGGAGGGAAGGGAGGGGAGGAAGGAACACCAGGGCAGAGAAAGCTGAGTCTCCTGGAGCACAAAGACCTTCCTGAGCTCTCTTCCCCCATCTCTACAAGGCTCTTGGAAAGAAGAAACGATAGAAAACAGGAGCAAACTCACTCTTCGAACAAGTGCCTGCTGACTCCTGCATCCACTGCGCTGAGAGGATCGTCCAGGAGGTAGATGTCTGCGTCCTGATACACGGCTCTAGAAAACACAGAGAGACATCAGGAGATGACACTTCACACTCCTTGGGTCTCATCTCTGAATCATGATGGTGTCCAACAACTCCATGTTCCTTCTACAAGCTCAGGGAAAGGGCCAAGACCCAGTTTCACACAGGCCCACCCAGTGAGCAGAGTCTGTGTGCTCACGTCCACTAGGAGCCGCAGAGGAGGAGGGGCAGATTGCAACTGAACCCCACTCACCTGGCGAGGCTGACCCGGGCTTTCTGTCCTTCACTCAGCGGGGTTCCTCGGTCTCCTATCTCAGTTAGATCTCCTTCCTCCAAAAGGTGTAAATCCTATACAGATAGAAAAGAGAGGAAAGAAAAAGATATAAAATGTGGTCTACTACCATCTTACACTTTTAGCATTAGTTCCTCACACAAGTATTTGACTAACGTGCATGCATGCTCAGCTGCTAAGTCGTATTCAACTCTTTGTAACCCCATGGACTAGGGCTTGTCAGGCTCCTCTGTCCATGGGATTCTCCAGGCAACAACACTGGAGGGGTTTGCTGTTTCCTCCTCCAGGAGATCTTCCTGACCCAGGGATCGAATCAGTGTCTCCTGTGTCTCCAGCACTGGCAGGTGGATTCTTTCCCACCAAGCAACCTGGGAAGCTAGAGCAGTGGGTATAAGTCAGAGTAACTAAACTGTGACCTTGAACATTAAAAAAAGAAAAAAAAAACCTCTCAGTGCTTTTTATTTGTTTTCATTCTGTAGTTTTGCACAGCATCTATGCATTTGACCATTTTAACAGATATTTACTGAGGACCTACTGTATGACAGGCATTGCTCTGGGCACAATGAACTCAGCTGTGAAGAAACAAAGCTCCTAGAGTTTCTTTCCATGATGGAAGATGGACGATATGGAAAATTAACCTGAGCGCAAGTACTGAGGACAGCAAGAAAAAGGTAGCCGGCTCAGGGAAGTGGAGAGTAAAGGAGGGAAGTGAGTCTACACTGGGGTTGGAGGGCTCTGCTCAGAGGGGGTGTGAGCAGATCTGGAGGGGGGTGCTCAGGCAGTCCTGGAGAGGCTGCTCCTCGCAGAGGGAGGGGCGAGTGCAGGGGCCATGGGGAGATGCCCAAGGGGTTCAGGACAAGGAGGCAGGAGAGCACAGCTGAGTAAGAATGAGGGGAGTGAGGGCGGAGACAGAGCAGGAGGAGTCTGGGGGCACTCCAGTAACAGGAGGGGGAGGATGGACCTGTTTGAGGTTTTAAGGAATCACTCTTGTGCTTTACAGAAAAAGACAGTAAGTGGGGAAGGGGAAGGGTGGATACAAGTGAGGAGGCTCCCAGAATAATTGAGGTGAGAGATGACGGTGGTCAGGATCAGAGTGAGAGCAGTGGGAATGGAGAGATGGGGTCACACTCCAGGCACATGTTGAAGGCGGAGTCCGAAAGACCTGCTGACAGGATGGGTGTGGGTTGTAGGAGAAGAGAAGACTGTGGTGTTTGGGGTGAGGAAGGGGAAGGACAGGGTCTCCATTTACTGAGTTGGAGAAGATGGTGGATGCAGGTTTAGGGAACTTTGCCCATGGACAACTGAGATGACCTCCCAGTGGGGTCATGTTGCATTTGTACATGCAGGTGTGAAGGTCTGTGCTAGACACAGGTGTGAGAGCTGGTGGCCCAGGAAGTGAACGCACAGGACTTGTTTTTTATCAAGGAATGAGTGTCTCTTAAAAAGACATTTTGCTGATCTCTGGCTCAGCTTCCCACTTTCAAAGAAGGGATAACACCTGACCCAAGTCTTCACAGTGATACTTAAAGTGAGTGATAGACAAGATTTGTACAAGAAATGGGAGCGGAAAGAGCAAGCTGGGCAGGAAAACCAAAGGGAAAGAAACAGTGTACTCAACGTACACCCAGCAGATCAGCTGAACTAAGTAGATGCTTGTCTGTGAAAGCAGGAAAAACTCAAAGCTAAGAAGGAAAGAAAGTTATAACTTGAGGATCTGGGAATCAATCAAAAGTTATATTTGAATATTATTTAACAAGTAAATAGACAAATCAGCCTATTTTCCCCAGAGTACCATGGGGAGAATGACAATAGATGACAGGTACATTCCCAAAATGATGCGATAGAAATCAGGCTTAAGAAGTTGTTCAGTCACTCAGTTGTGTCTGACTCTTTGTGATCCCATGGAATGCAGCACTCCAGCCTTCCTTTTCCTTTACCATCTCGTGGAGCTTGTTCAAACTCATGTCCACTGAGTCAGGGATGTCATCCCACCATCTCATCCTCTGTCATCCCCTTCTCCTCCTGGCTTCAATCTTTTCAGCATCAGGGTCTTTTCTAATGAGTTGGTCTTCCCATCAGGTGGTCAAAGTATTAGAGCTTCAGGATCAGTCCTTCCAATGAATATTCAGGGTTGATTTCCTTTACAACTGATCTCCTTGCAGTCCAAGGGACTCTCAAGAGTCTTCTCCAACACCACAGTTCAAAAGCATCTATTCTTCTGCACTCAGCTTTCTTTAAGATCCAACTCTCACATCCATACATGACTGCTGGAAAAACCATTGCCTTGACTAGGCAGAACTTTGTTGGCAAAGTAATGCCTCTGCTTTTTAATATGCTGTCTAGGTTTTTCATAGCTTTTATTGCAAGGATAATTTAATTTCATGACTGCAGTCACCATCTGCAGTGATTTTAGAGCCTAAGAAAATAAAGTCTGTCACTGTTTCCATTCTTTCCCCATCTATTGCCGGGAAGGGATGGAACCAGATGCCATGATCTTAGTTTTTTGAATGTTGAGCTTTAAGCCAACTTTTTCACTTTCCTCTTTCACCTTCGTCCAGAGGCTCTTTAGTTTCCTTTCATTTTCTGCTGTAAGGGTGGTGTCATCTGCATATCTGATATTATTGATATTTCTCCCAGCAATCTTTAATCCAGCTTTTGCTTCATCCAGCCTGGCATTTCACATGGTATACTCTTTCTATAAGTTAAATAAACAGGGTGACAATATACAGCCTTGTACTCCTTTCCCAATTTGGAATCAGTCTGTTGTCCCATGTCTAGTTCTAACTGTTGCTTCTTGACCTCTATACAGGTTTCACAGGTGGCCTGTAAGGTGGTCTGGTATTTCCCTCTCTTTTAGGAATTTTCTACCCTTTGTTGTGATCCACACAGTGAAAGGCTTTATCATGTAAATGAAGCAGAAGTAGATACTTTTCTGAAATTCTCTCGCTTTTTCTATGATTCAACAGATGTTGGGAATTTGATCCCTGGTTCCTCTGCCTTAGACTTAAGTTCCATGGTATTATATTAGAAGTCTTAGGTTACCTGTAATTATCAATTGGCACATTCTGTCATAGACAGGATTTGTTTGGAGTTTTTATCACTAACTCCCTCATGCATCAACTTAGGATGCACAGCAGTACCTTTCTGCAGGTGAAGCCCTCACTTCTCTGTCTCTACTGCAGCAAATCTGGGGAGAAAGCAAGTAGCACGCTGGTGCCACCATGACAAGCAAGTCCTTTGATCTCCCTAAGTCTCATTTTCCTCTTCTATAGAATGTGCTGCAGAAACCAGTCACTGAACTCAAGGATGCTGTGAGAATGTAAAGTATGTGAACACCTGCACAAATGAAAAATGGACATGAGTTGATTATAACTTCCTCTTGGTGACTGATCCCTATTTTCTCATCAAGCCAACAACAGGACCCTGTTTACAGTGTCAATCATAACATACAAAGCACATGATCACCACAGAAGAAAGAGATTCCATCGTAACCCTCCCTGACAACCACAAAACACAGACACACACAGATTCTCCACTCACTCAAATCTTAATGCAGGTGCATCTGATGAAAGGCAGCAAATGTTCTGTTGTGTTAATTTATAATTATCTCACCTTCTTTCTTTTGGAGCTCAGAAATTAATACCATCTCTTGCTTTTGTTTTTCATTGAAAAAAATGGGCTGTGTTATGTTCTCAACCTCATGCACACACACACAATTACTGGGCCTCTCTTTCACTGTTCACAGTCCTTGCAAACTGTTCTGCTTAGTTTTTATGCTTCATTTTATGTTGTTAAATGGTTTTCTTCTTAAAATAGCACAACATTGTAATATAGCAATCTTAACCACATTCTAGAAAAGGCACTCACGGCCTCTCTTTCCAGGACCTAAGAAATTATCTCTGAGTCTAATAGTAATACTTTGAGTGTGTGTTGACTCTGCAAATTATATATGAACAAGCAACCAAGGGGACAAACATTTAGAAGGCTTTGAAGTAAAACGAAGTCAAGTTGATTTCTCAGCCAATGTGTTCTGATTAGATTAAAGGGGAAAAGCCTGAGTTGAGCATATATTATAGCTCCTTCCACTGACAGGAAAGTGTTCTTATTCATATTTGTTACCTCAAAGTTAAGTAAGTAAGTGTTAGTCACTCAGTCATGTCCAATTCTGTGATCCCATGGACTATAGCCTACCAGGCTCCTCTGTCCATGGAATTCTCCAGGCAAGAATACTGGAGTGGGTTGCCATTTTCTTCTCCAGGGGATCCTTCCAACCCAGGGAGTGAACCCAGGTCTTCCTGCATTGCAGACAGATTCTTTACGTCTGAGCCACCAGGGAAACCCAAAAATTTAGCCAACTCTCACTGAACAGCAGACACACACACTAGAGGCAAACTAGGAAATGGTGACGCTGGTTGGATGCCATCCGCCCAGAAGCACATCAAGGACCCTTCAGCGATGGTGGAGATTTACAGTAGAAGCACCACGGAGCAGACTGCTGAAATGGTTAACGGGGGCCAGATGTGAGGCCAAGGCAGAGGAGGGCTGGGTTCCAGAGTCAAACAGCAAGAGGCCCTGCTTTCCTTCACAGCTTTTCTTCCAGTTGGAATTGCTCTTTCTCTCACAGCCTGTCAATATCCTGCCCATTTTCTAGCCTCACCCCAAACACACTCTCCCATGAAACCATCCTGCACTCATCTCTCTTCCTGCTGGGTTCCCAAGGCTCTGTTTACACCTCTCATCTTTCATAAAGGACCATCTTATTCTGCTCCATCATTTGTACACGTGCACACAGCTTCTCTCAGCTCCTGGGGGGTAAGATCTGTGCACCAAGCTCTGTGCTGGACCCTGATGCTCATTATCTCTAATCCTCACAGCAAGATGCACAGTAAGTACTGGCCCCACTTCACAGATGAGGAAACTGAGACTGAGTGAGGACCACATCACCGCTCAGCTGTTAAACAGAAGAGCTAGAATCTGAACCAGCTCATGTCAGTTCAGAGCCTTCTCTTTCACATCATGCCGCCCAGATGGTGACTGAAGGTATATTTGAAATGAAGACAACTCATTAAAGTAACTCAAGACTTGAAGGCCTCTACACCTAGACATATAAGTATCAATGAACTTATTATCTGATGATTGTCAAAGCAGTCTGAAAAGAAATGTCCAAGTAAGTGATCTATGTGGAAAAATATTAAACTAGAATTTATCAATTTGATGCCTTTAAATACATGTTTACTAAACATTTTCAGATGTCTTAAAGATAACAGGTAACAAATGGTACACACTATACTGGGTAACAGGATATTGTTATTGTTGATTTACATAGCGTACTATGTGTAGAGCACTGATAGAAATATCTTGAATAACTGAAGCGAAATACTCCTCCATAAGAAGTTAAATACTTCTTTCTTACATGTCACACTTATGGATATAATTTTCTAGAATCTGGCTGAGCTTATATTTAAGAATTAATTTATTTTAAAACTCATTTACAGAGTACTTGTTATGTCCCTAGCAATCAGGTGCTTTAAAATAACAAGCACATTTCAATCTCAAAAAAACCTCATGAGGTTGATAGTTTTACTATCTCAATTTTACAGATGAAGAAACAGGCCTGTAAGGATCAAAACAAAAAAACCAAAACAAAACATAACAAAACATCTGGTCAATAGAGTGATTGGGACTCAATTCCTGAACCTTCTGACTCCTAGACCTTGGAGTTGATGTCATCAGCCTGAATCATCATTGCAGTCTGATTACTTCATGTCTGCCTGTTTTGTAAGAGAAAAATTTTCAGCTCAATGAACTTAAATAGTTCCTTCAATAAGATCTAGTATAATCCATCTAGTTGCTACTAACATATGTTATATAATAATGTTGCTTTTAGAAAGACAGTAATGAAGATCCTACATGCACGGCAGCAGAGGAGACACAGATGTAAGGAACAGACTTTTGGACTCAGGGGAGAAGCCAAAGGTGGGATAATTTGAGAGAATAGAATGGAAACATGTACATTACCATAAGTAAAATAGATGACCAGTGCAAGTTTGATGCATGAAGCAGGGCACCCACAGCCAGTAATCTGGGGCAATCCAGTGGGATAGGGATAGGGTGGGTAGGGAGGTGGGAGGGGGCTTCAGGATAGGGGGACACATGTATACTCATGGCTGATTCATGTTGATCTATGGCAAAAATCATCACAATATTGTAATTATCCTCCAATTTAAATAAATATTTTTAAAATAAATGTTGCTTTTTTATGCCTTTTCCTCCAGGATTTGGGGGATGTAGGGGTAAGGAGAAATCTTTATTATATCTATATGGATGGATAAATGGATGATGAGAAAAAGGTTAGAATAGTAACAATAGCCACCATTAACTGAAACTCTGGTTTGTTTACATTTCACAGGGATTTTCTGTAGCCTTTACTGTAACCCCAACCCTCCTCCATTTAATAAGAATGGAAACTGAGACACATATCTGGAGTTACTACCCAGGACTGCTTCTCTCCAAAGTGAGAGTGAAAGTTGCTCAGTCTTGTCCGACATTTTTCGACCTCATGGACTATAGTCCATGGAATTCTCCAGGCCAGAATACTGGAGTGGGTAGCCTTTCCCTTCTCCAGGGCATCTTCCCAAACCAGGGATCCAACCTGGGTCTCCCACATTGCAGGTGGATTCTTTACCAGCTGAGCCACCAGGGAAGCCCAAGAATACTGGAATGGGTAGCCTATCCCTTCTCCAGCAGATCTTCCCGACCCAGGAATCGAACTGCATTGTAGATGGATTCTTTACCAACTGAGCTATGAGGGAAGCCTGGCCAAGCCTTTTCTACCACACATGCCATCTCTGTGTCTACAGGCCAGACTAACTCCAGAAAGCTATTATTTCCTGTGATTGCCTTATGACCATCCTCTGATACCTGGAATCCAAAAGGAGACAAACAGAGGCTCTCTCAACTTACTAAGTAGTCATCAGGTGTCATAAAGACCTTGCTGACCTCTTATTAATTGGAGTCATACATGACATTTCAGAGCAGAAACAAAACCTCCTGGAAACCCTCTGACCCAATGTTCTCACTTTGCTGCAGAAACGTCAGAGGTCCAGGCGGGTAACAGGATATGTCCAGAGTGACAGCAGGCAAGTGATGAAGCTGGGGCCAGAACTCTCCTCTGTACTACTTCTCCACGCTGGCCCTCCCTTTCTGCCAAGGAGGGGATGGGCATGAAAGGCCCGAACTCCATGTCCCAACTATGCACGAGAACAGAAGAGCACCTAAATTATGTGTGTGCACGAGCATGTGTGAAAGACAGAAAAAGGCTTTGCACATGGACTCTGAATAAATGGGAGCTACTGTTCCCACTGTTCTATATTTGCTATCCCTTCTTTTCTTACATGGTATCTACACTCTTTAATAAAAATCTAGCCATTCCTACTAATTTGACATCATTTCCACAAACGTACAATCACCCATGAACAAGAACCCAGAATAAAGAAACAAGCCCATTAAACAAGCAATTTAGTTTGTTCACATCATTGTAGAAGGCTACTCACCTGACACAGGGCTTCCTAGCTGGCACTAGTGGTAAAGAATCCACTTGGCAATGCCAGGGACATAAGAGACGAGGGTTTGATCCCTAGATCAGGAAGATCCCCTGCAGGAGGGCATGGCAACCCAGCCCAGTATTCTTGCCTGAAGAATCCCATGGATAGATAAGCCTGTCAGGCCACAGTCCATAGGGCCGCACAGTCGGACACAATGGAAATGACTTAGCATGCACACACTCACCGGATATAACCTATGATGTTCAAGTCATTGTTAGAGCAGAATTACCATTTCCTCACAAAGCAGGTTTGGAGTCTTCAACACCACCTTAAAAGATCTGTCCCTGTCTTTTCCTCACAGTACAAGAGAATAGTGGGATGTCCAGACTGCACTGAACAGAACCCAGGGGTGGGGGTGGTGGGGAACCCTTTGACACTATTATTCACTGATTTTTATAACCCAAGAGAGTAACATAGTATTTAACGTTATTTACTTTTTTCCCTTTCTTTTTGCAAAATTGAATTCTATCAGTTAAGTTTAGTTCTCATCATTTATTCACTAATCTTATTTAAATCCCAACGTACAGTTAAACCTTTCATCTCACCATTTCCATGAAATGCAATGGCATTTCTGAAAATAATCTCCCTCAGTGAAATGATGCAGTATTAAAAAGAAATTTTAAAGCATTCTAGTTTCCTTAAATAATAAATTACAAGTCAAAAATGAAGTGGAGAGAGACACTCACAGACTGAAAGGGAACAAGGAAGCATCAACTAAGTACAGGGGCAGACCTTGTGTGGATCCAACAGTGGATCCAACAGTGGTGGAGATTTCTCAAAAACATGCAAACACAGACTAGCAGGTCGATGATATTCAGGAACTTGAGGTATTTTTCAGGTGAAATACAGTGATTTTCTTTCCCTAAAGGCTTTACTATATTTTAGAGAAAACTAATGAAGTGTTTATAGATGAACTAATCTGAGTTCTAGGATCTACTCCACAATACTCTGGGGTGGGGTGGGGCTGGCCGAGGGCAGGGGTAGAGATGCAGCGAGACTGGTCACCAGCTGATCCTGGCTGAAACTAGGGGTGGGTACATGAAGGGTTCATTGCACTGTGCTCTCTGTTTTTGTAAGTTTTTATAGCTTTCCATTAAAAAAGTTAAAAGCTAACTAAACTTCACAGAATGAAACAACCCTTCCCCACCGAAAAGGTATTCTGTGAGTGTCATTATCCCATAAGCATTAAAAGGAACAGCATATGTAAATAAGCCTGCATAAAAACCCAGAAGACCAACTTTAAAAATTAAGCAACATTCAAAAATCTTTCCATTTTTTTAAAAAGAAATTCTGACAAACCTTGTAGTTTAAATCAACACTATCATTATTTGAAATTCAAAGAAATGCAACTCACAAGTCATTACTCACCTTTTTCAAAGCACAAGCCTTTATTACTTCTTCATACCGTTCTTTTTCATATTTCTTCCCAAATAAAATGTTACTCTTCACAGTTCCTGGAAACAACCAGGGCTGCTGAGAGACATACGCGATCCTCCCGTGGACACTGACCTTCCCCTGGCTCGGGGGCAGCTCCCCCAGGACAGCGCTCAACAGTGACGACTGCAACAGACGGCAGCACACACACGTGAACAGGGTGCACTCAGGGCTGAACACGCCGAGCAGCACACCCAACCCCAACCTGGTGCTTGATACAGGATAGAACCTTTTCCTTCAACAGGATAAAGTTGCAGTTGATTAAAAAAAAAAAAAAATTGAAAATAACACAAAAAGTCAAGGGAAAAAATGACTGATAAGGAATATATTAATAGTATCGTGAAGTCGCTTCAGTTCAGTTCAGTTCAGTTCAGTTCAGTCGCTCAGTCGTGTCCGACTCTTTGCAACCTGATGGACTGTAGCCCACCAGACTACTCTGTCCATGGGATTTTCCAGGTTACAATACTGGAGTGGGCTGCCATTTCCTTCTCCAGGGGATCTTCCCAACCCAGGGATCAAAACGGGGTCTCCCACACTGCAGGCAGACTTTACCATCTGAGCTGCCAGGGAATAGAGCATAACAACAGTATAAACAATCTACTCTGCCCAAGTATCCTTCAAATGAAGTTCTACTCAGGAAAGAGTAATTAAGAATGTTAACATCTTCTCTAGCAGAGCAGCCCAGCAGGATGTGTATTTTCTGTATCTGATGTTTAATTTAGTTGCTCCTGCATCTGAGTATCTTTTGCTTGACAAACACTTGTTCTTAAAAAGCTATGTGTGAAGAATATATCAAAAGATGATTAACTGAAAGAACTCCGAAGTGACCTGTGTCTGCAGAGCAAAAGTCCATCACAGAGGAAATCAGCACCCTTTCGTGCACACATCCCACATTTTAAAAAATAATTTTATTTATCTTGAGTTCTTTTATTTATTTATCATTTATTTTTTACAATATTGTGTTGGTTTCTGCTGTACCACAGTTCTAATTTTATTTATTTTTGTTTGCACTGGGCCTTCATTGCAATGCACGGGGCTTTTCTTGTTGAGGAGCACAGGCTCTAGTGGGCAGGCTTTAGCAGTTGTGGCCCGTGGGCTCAGCAGTTGCAGCTCCCAGGCTCACGACACTGGGCTGAAATAATATGTCTGCATGTCTGTCTCGCCCCAGAACCTGGCTGCCTCTGAAAGGCAGAGAGTAGGGGTCTTGCTCACCTCTGTATCGTTATCTCCAGCACGTGGCTGCACATTCACTGCACGTGCACCGACAGGATCACATCAAGTCACAGGAGGAAATACTCAAAGATTCTGGGAAGAGCTTTGTGACCTCCAGACTTTCTGGAGGGGCCACAAGATGAAAAGAAGTCCTCACTGTCTATGTCCATCCTGAACAGCTGTCACATAAATAATTTCCTTCACGGAGACATCCAAATTCCCCACCAGCAATTCACAACTGGGCCATGTGAAGCACCAAGAAGGAAAAGACAATATGCATTTATCCTGATTTATTTGCCATGAAACCTTCTTGTAAGATTGGTGTTCCATGGAACACACCTAGAGAAACACTGTTCTAGACACACTCAATTCAAACTGAGTCACACTCGGTCTGGGCCCCACTCTGAGGATTGAACAGGGGCTGTGGAGTTGCATCAAGCTGACAAAAGGCATCACAACTTACCTTTCCTGCACCCACAGGTCCAACCACAGCTAACAGTTCACCAGGTCTGACAGTAAATGAAAGGCCTTGTAGGGTTGGGGTCTCTGATGCCTACAAATTAAAGTTTATAAAAAGGTACCCATTTTAATAAAGTAACACAAATTGTTTTACAAAGGGGAAAAGATAACAATAGTCAACATAACTGATATGCAAAATATAACCCACATTTTTCTCTTTCCTGCTTTAAGATACTCTGTCCTGGAGGTCTCTTTATTAAATCTTATCTCTTTGGGGATTTGAGGCAGCTTTAGCTAACTTTAGGAAGGTTCCTTCTTTGACTAGATTCCCATATGAACAGAGGAACATTCCAGCTACTACACAGTTGCGCTCATTTCACGTGCTAGCAAAGTAATGTTCAAAATCTTTCAAGCTAGGCTTCAGCAGTACATGAACAGAGAACTTCTAGATGTATAAGCTGGGTTTAGAAAAGACAGAGGAACCAGAGATCAAATTGCTGACATTTGTTGGGTCACAGAAAAAGCAAGAGAACTCCAGAGAAACATCTATTTCTGCTTCATTGACTATGCTAAAGCCTTTAACTGTGTGGATCACAAGAAACTGTGGAAAATTTTTAAGGAGATCGGAATACCAGATCATGTTACCTGTCACCTGAGCAACCTGTATGCAGGTCAAGAGGAAACAGAATGAGACATGGAACAACAGACTGGTTCCAAATTGCGAAAGGAGTACGTCAGAGCTATATATTGTCACCCTGCTAATTTAACTTTTATGCAGACTACATGATGCAAAATGCCAGGCCAGATGAAACACAAAATGGAATCTAGAATTCTGACAGAATATCAACAATCTCAAACATGCAGGTGATACCACTCTAATGGCAGAAAGTGAGAGCCTCTTGATAGAAGTGAAAGAGGACAGTGATAAAGCTGGCTTAAAACTCAGCATTCTAAAATCTAAGATCATGGCATCTGGTTTCATCGCCTCATGGCAAATAGAAAGAGAGGAAGCGGAAACAGTGGCATATTTTATTTTCTTGTGCTCCAAAATCACTTCAGACAGTGACTGCAGCCATGAAATTAAAAATGCTTGCTCCTTGGAAGAAAAGCTATGACAAACCTAAACTGTGTATTAAAAAGCAGAGACATTACTTTGCCAACAAAGGTCCGTATAGTCAAAGCTATGGTTTTTCCAGTAGTCATGTATGGATGTGAGAATTGGACCATAAAGAAGGCTAAGTACAGAAGAATTGATGCTTTTGAACTGTGGTGTTGGAGAAGACTCTTGAGGGTCCCTTGGACAGCAAGAAGATCAAACCAGTCAATCCTAAAGGAAATCAATGTTGAATATTCATTGGAAGGACTGATGCTGAAGCTGAAGCTCCAATACTTTGACCTGATGCAAAGAGCTGACTGATTGGAAGAGACCCTTATGCTGGGAAAGATTGAAAGTAGGAGGAGAATGGGATGACAGGATGAGATGGTTGGATGGCATCACTGACTGGATGGACATGAGTTTGAACAAGCTCCGGGAGAATGGTGAAGGACAGGGAAGTCTGGCATGCTGCAGTTCTTGGAGGTGCAAAGACCTGGACACTACTGAGCTACTGAACAACAACAAGAACAGAAATACTGGAGTGGGTATCCATTCCCATGGACAGAGGCACCTGGTGGGGTATAGTCCATGGGGTCACAAAGACTCAGACATAGCTGAAGTGACTAATACTTCACACTTCAGCCCAGAATATTAGATCTGGCTTTTCTGGCCCAGCTGGTAAAGAATCTGCCTGCAGTGTGGGAGACCTAGGTTTGATCCATGGGTTAGAAAGATCTCCTGGAGAAGGGAAAGGCTACCCACTCCAGAACTCTGCCCTAGAGATAATCATGAACTGTATAGTCCATAGGGTCACAAAGAGTCAGACACGACTGAGCAACTTTCACTTTTCAAGAAAAGATGTATTTATGTTCTATATCTTTTGTTTATGGTGATCCTATTGTATAGCACAGGGAATTATATGTAATACTCTGTAATAAAACATAATGAAAAATAAACTAAAAATTAAAAGAAGAATTTACATACTTTAAGCTCAACACATGCTAATACATTGAAAGCTCTCTTGAAAATGAGAAAAAGAGCAACATCAACATGTCAAATGCCTCAGGCTGATTTTATACTTAATCTCCATTCATTGTAAACCTTATTCCTGATTCCGATAATTTTTATAACATATTCTCAGTAAATGAGAAAGTCACATTTTACAGTATGCGTAAAGGCTCAAAATTCTCCAGTAAATCTATGTCACAGTTGTCTTTTAGCAGTCATGATTTGGGAATGGAAGGTTTCTTACCTTTTCCCAAGAAGCTGTAAATGCCTGCACATCCACAATTGTTCTACCATCTGATGGCAGCTGAGGGTAGCACTGTGATGTCTCATCAAGTAAAAGAAATTTCTACAGAAAAAGGCAAAACATAGATTGTTTATACTGAAAGAAGCACAAACAAAACAATTGCTTCTCTGAAATTTGCAATAAAAATTTTATACAGCCTGCTGCTGCTGCTGCTAAGTCACTTCGGTCGTGTCCGACTCTGTGCGACCCCACAGACGTCAGCCCACCAGGCTCCGCTGTCCTTGGGATTCTCCAGGCAAGAACACTGGAGTGGGTTGCCATGTCCTTCCTCCAATGCATAAAAGTGAAAAGTGAAAGTGAAGTTGCTCAGTCGTGTCCGACTCTTAGCGACCCCGTGGACTGCAGCCTACCAGGCTCCTCCGTCCATGGGATTTTCCAGGCAAGAGTACTGGAGTGGAGTGCCATCACCTTCTCCTTTTATACAGCCTACCTATCATTTTATAGCTGTATTTTATTAGGTCTTGGGCTTCCCTGGTGGCTCAGAGGTTAAAGCGTCTGTCTCCTACGTGGGAAACCCGGGTTCGATCCCTGGGTAGGGAAGATCCCCTGGAGAAGGAAATGGCAATCCACTCCAGTATTCTTCCCTGGTGAATCCCATGGATGGAGGAGCTTGGTAGGCTACAGTCCACAGGGTCGCAAAGAGTTGGACACGACTGAGCGACTTCACTGGTTCACTTGAGAAATAGTAAATAGTATATAGTATGTAATATACTATTATTATAGTATATATATATATCTAAGTCAGCTCCTCATTGGAAAAGACCCTGATGCTAGGAGGGATTGGGGGCAGGAGGAGAAGGGGATGACAGAAGATGAGATGGCTGGATGGCATCACCGACTTGATGGACATGAGTGAAAATGCTTGTGCAGGAAAAGAAAGACAGGATCCTTGCATTTCTCTCAAACACCAGCTGGGGGGAGACTTGATCCTCTCATTCCCTCCTCCTCTCATCCAGGCTCACAAAGAATCTAACACTGGGCAAAGCTATTTCTGTCCACACCAAACCTGTGTCCAGCAGGAGGCAAGATGAACAGACAGTGATCTGAGGACTTCTATGCAGGCTCTCAACCACTGCAGCCTGAGTCCTCTCTCCACACCACTTCTCCCATCATCAGCCACGTAGCAGCTCTCATGTGTTCTCCCAAAGCTCATCTCTTTCTCAATTCTTCTTTCCTCTCAAAACAACATAATTTCAGAATCTCACTCACTAATTAATCATTTCAAATACTGATACTTTTCTTTTTCTGATTCCTTCCTGTGGTCTCCTCAACACCACCACCTGACCCCAAACACACCACTCCCTCCTGATCTCTACAGCACCTCTGAGAGTGTCCACCACAATTAACACCTCCCAGTGATCCACCAGCACCTAAGTCCACACTCCCCAGGTGACCTCTACTCGGACACCCTGAGTTCTGACCCCATCCTTCCTTCTGGCCCATCTCAAATACCAACCTTACTGGGAACCATCTCAGCACCTCCCCAGCTGGTGGCCCATCTCAAATACTAACCTTACTGGGAACCATCTCAGCACCTCCCCAGCTGGCACTGCCCTCCCTCCCTCTGAATCCCCAGAGGAATATTAAGTCACATAGAGGGGAAACACTATGTCATTTATGCACTTATACAGTCCCAACTCCAGCTAAGACTGAGTGTTGCACAATCAGACTGTACGGTTGTTCAAATCAGTCCAACCACTGTAGCATGGCTACAGCCTTACATAGTTAAAGCTGGCACAGCAACAAAATAAACGTTATGAGGCAGGCTGGGACCCAGGGCCCTTAATGGGAGCACTTGCACCTGGACAAACATCTCCTTGAGCAACAAAATACAAAGAAATCGTAAGGGACTAAACATAACTGCACGCATGGAAAGGCAATTACGAACAGTAAGATACAAAAACACCACAAGCCAACTGCCACTTCTGAGCTGCTGGGAGCAAACGCAGGGAACTGTGTATGATCTCGGCACACGGCACCTACAAGATGGTGGGCAGACCACATAAGTCACCCCTCTGGCTCAAACCACCAATCCTCCCATACCGTCACCCCACTTAAGGAACCAGCCCGCCCTTCTCAAAGAGTCAACAGGGCATCAGTTTTTTGTTTTCATACTTTGTGATGCAGCATAAGCCTCAAAACACCTTGCTTGAATTTCTCATCTGGCATATATCAATTTCTATTGATTAAAAAGACCAAGGGCCATGGAGAGTAATGTATATGTTATATATATTGTCTACACAGAATCAGATAGAATTTCAGCGTAAGTGTGTAACCAAGACATCGACACTCAATGTGTGTACATTAGAAGAGAAATTCCCACTTTCAAAGAAAAAAAGCACCTGAAGTAATGGCTGGATTTTTCTCCAGGACTCACTCTGATGAAAAGCTGAAATTAAATGGCCATTAGAGCCATGAAGTGCAGACCCAGAACAGGTCATGCAGAAAAGTATCCACATCAGAACTGCAGCCAAAAAGGCTGACTTCCCGGTGGTGGTAATGGAAAACCTAAAGCTGCTCTCTGAACAATATAACCTTAGAGACACATCCTACTAGATGCAAAAGTCACTGAAAAGTTTTAGCGCTTTGAAGTTAAAATCTTTCACAAGCCTATGGGAGTCATTCAGGCTTCCCTGTTGGCTCAGAGGTTAAAGTGTCTGCCTGCAATGCAGGAGACCCGGGTTCGATCCCTGGGTCAGAAAGATCCTCTGGAGAAGGAAATGGCAGCCCACTCCAGTATTCTTGCCTGGAGAATCCCATGGATGGAGGAGCCTGGTAGGCTACAGTCCATGGGGTTGCGAAGAGTCGGACACGACTGAGAGACTTCACTTTCATGGGAGTCATTCAGTGCCAAGACCATGGTTCTCCCTTCATCACTTAGAGAAAAATAGACTTCTTGGCCTTATGAGGTCATAGTAAATCATTCATTTCACAGAGACAATTTAATCTTCATTTTAAACAGAAATACTTGAGCACCTACTGTGTGCCAAGCCCTTGTATTCATGATAAAAATTATTTACCCCTAACTATTTAGGGACAGCTAGTTTTTAAAAAGGAGACAGTAGGCATTGTGGGAATCACACATTTGAAAGGATGAGGTCAGCTAGAGAGACGCTTAGATCGTAAGTAAAATAAGAACAGGAACAAAAATGCAGAGATCAGAAATCAACAATAAAACACCTTTGGTGGAAAGAATAAGTTTTAAACACAGAGAACTAAGTGAACCTGAGGCCACACTTCCTGCCCAGGGAACAGGGACTTCTCAGCAAGTTCCTCTCCTCCCAGACCAGAGGGGAATCCTAGTCACCCCAGGACTGTGCATCGTCACTGCCTACACATTCCAATCAGCACAGGAGATGCAATTTGTTTGCATCTCCTGCTTTTAGACATTTGAATCATCCTGCAACTATCACTGCATGGCAAAGGCCTGTGTTGCTGCTATTAATACTACTACTGCTAAATGAGCACGGATCTTGTTTCAGTTCAGGCACTCAGTCATGTCCGACTCTTTGCGATCCCATGGACTGCAACATGCCAGGCCTCCCTGTCCATCAAACACTCCCGGAGTTTACCCAAACTCATCCATCGAGTCAGTGAAGCCATCCAACCATCTCATCCTCTGTCATTCCCTTCTCCTCCCACCTTCAATCTTTCCCAGCATCAGGGTCTTTTCAAATGAGTCAGCTCTTCGCATCAGGTGGCCAAAGTACTGCAGTTTCAGCTTCAACATCAGTCTTTTCAATGAACACTCAGAACTGATCTCCATTAGGATGGACTGGTTGGATCTCCTTGCTGTACAAGGGACTCTCAAGAGTCTTCTCCAACACCACAGTTCAAATGAAACTATTCTTCACTGCTCAACTTTCTTTATAGTCCAACTCTCACATGCATACATGACTACTGGAAAAACTATAGCCTTGACCAGATGGACCTTTGTTGGCAAAGTAATAGCTCTGCTTTCTAACATTTTGCTAGGTTGGTCATAACTTTCCTTTCAAGGAATAAGCATCTTTTAATTTCATGACTGCAGTCACCATCTGCAGTGATTTTGGAGCCCAAAAAAATAAAGTCTGACACTGTTTCCACTGTTTCCCTATCTATTTGCCATGGAGTGATGGGACCAGATGCCATGATCTTCCTTTTCTGAATGTTGAGCTTTAAGCCAACTTTCTCACTCTCCTCTTTCACTTTCATCAAGAGGCTCTTTAGTCCTTCTTCACTTTCTGCCATATGTGTGGTGTCATCTGCTTATGTGAGGTTATTGATATTTCTCCTGGCAATCTTGATTCCAGCTTGTGCTTCATCCAGCCCAGTGTTTCTCATGATGTACTCTGCATGTAAGTTAAATAAGCAGGCTGACAATATACAGCCTTGACATACTCCTTTTCCTATTTGGAACCAGTCTGTTGTTCCATGTCCAGTTCTAATTGTTGCTTCCTGACCTGAATACAGATTTCTCAAGTGGTAGGTCAGGTGGTCTGGTATTCCCATCTCTTTGAGAATTTTCCACGGTATATTGTGACCCACACAGTCAAAGGCTTTGGCATAGTCAATAAAGCAGAAATAGATGTTTTTCTGGAACTCTCTTGCTTCTTTGATGATCCAGCAGATGTTTGCAATTTGATCTCTGGTTCCTCTGCCTTTTCTAAAACCAGCATGAACATCTGGAAGTTCATGGTTCACATACTGTTGAAGCCTGGCTTGGAGAATTTTGAGAATTACTTTGCTGGTGTGTGAGATGAGTGCAATTGTGTGGTAGTTTGAGCATTCTTTGGCATTACCTTTCTTTGGGATTGGAAAGAAACCTGACCTTTTCTAGGCCTATGGCCACTGCTGAGTTTTCCAAATTTGCTGGCATATTGAGTTCAGCACTTTCACAGCATCATCTTTTATGATTTAAAATAGCTCAACTGGAATTCCAGCACCTCCACTAGCTTTGTTCACAGTGATGCTTCCTAAGGTCCAGTTGACTTCGCATTCCAGGATGTCTGGCTCTAGGTGAATGATCACCCCATCGTGATTATCTGGGTCATGAAGATCTTTTTCGCACAGTTCTTCTGTGTATTCTTGCCACCTCTTCTTAATATCTTCTGCTTCTGTTAGGTCCATACCATTTCTGTTCTTTATTGAGTCCATCTTTGCATGAAATGTTCCCTTGGTATCTCTAATTTTCTTGAATAAATCTCTAATCTTTCCCATTCATGGATCTTATGATACTTTTAACACACTTTACCTAAGAAAAGACGGAAATACATACACTTTGAAAGACTGTCAGCTTGGCACTGAAAGAGTTAAATCTCACCTAACTGGCACACAGTGACACTACATAAAAGGAGGTATTTTAGGTAAAATCTGCCTATAACTTTAAAAAGTTATTTTTCACTAAACCTTGATTCTTCGGATGCTGACAACAGCCTCTGACACCTTCTCGACGGCCATGGGGAAGTAGAGGGTGCTCGAGAACCACAGAGCCTCGAACAGCGTCACCACCACAAACACTTGGCTGCCTGTGACCAGGTTGTCAAGGAGCTCACTGGTGATGAAGGTGACAAAAATCATGATTTTGCTCACAGCAAAAAATGTTGCCAAACTCATGCCCCTAAGGTAGGAACTTCTCAGAATCTTGGAAATTTCCATCCTAGAAAAGAAAGTAGGACATAAGATTTAAAAGAAGCATCAACATACAAGACATGAATTCAGTGCCCTGTGTGAGTGGCCCTTTTCTAGGGAGTAGACACAGATTAAAATAAACTATCCTTCACATCACCGAGACATTAGCATAGTGCACACCCAGGGGTCTGCCCCGATACCAGGACCACAGATTTCATCATCACTTCACTCTTTCAAGTAAGGGGAGGATTAAAGTCACACTTGCATACATTCTTGGTCAGTCAGACTGGGTTTGAACATTCATTCAACAAACATTCATAATCGTAAGTCCTGTGCTGGGCTCCTCACAGAAAGACACAGCCTGTCCCCTCCAGGGGCTCATGAACCTGTGGGGAAAGAGAATTAGCAACCACAAAATTGGGAGACAATAGACAGAGACTGTCAGCACAGCTCCCGTGGGAGCTCAGAGCAGAGGCGTGTACCCCAGAGCAGTGGAGTCAGGGCAAGTCACACACACGTGGACCGTGAGAAGATGAGCTGGAGTCAGTCAGGCTTGGCGGAGGCCAGAGAAGAAGGAACGTGGGAGTGTATTCCCAGCAGCAGGGGATTGGGGAGTCCCCAGAAAGGTGCAAAGTCAAAGGTGACAGGGTGGGGTCAGAGATGCTCATAAGATATTTAAATAAAAGATGGAAAAATAGTCTACAAACATGAAGCAAAACAAAAGGAACAGTGCTTTCATAGCTCCTTTTGAAATGAATAGTAGTGATTCATGAATTTGTTAGTGATAAAAAACCCACCTGCAATGCAGAAACACGGTTTCAATCCCTAGGTCAGGAATATCCTCTGGAGAAGGAAATGACGACCCCTCCAGTATTCCTGCCTGGGAAATTCCATGGACAGAGGAGCCTGGTGAGCTACAGTCCATAGGGTCACAAAGAGTCAAATACGACTGACTAAACACAACAACGAAGAATAAAGAGAGATGGGAGGGAGGTTCAAAGGGGAAGGGATATTTGTATACCTATGGCTGATTCATGTTGAGGTTTTACAGAAAACAGCAAAATTCTGTAAGGCAATTATCCTTCAAAAAAAATAAATTAATTAAAAAAAAAGAATAGTGATTCATATAGTCTGGCTCAATACAGGTACACCAATCTCTATAATCTCCCCATTTATAGGCCATCAACATAAATTACAATCTTAATTTGAATGTCATTGTCTCAAATACTATCTTAAAGACATTGCTTATTGAGATTCAAGGTAATGAGAACTACTTAGAATTTCATTTCTATACAACTAAGAAGCATATGTATTTTTTCCTTTGAGAATATGGTAAATGGAAGAGCAGATTAAATGATGTCTCCACCATCCTCCTTAACCTTCCTGTAACATGTGGACAATGCGGTGAATAGTAAGTATTGGTGAACTTAAATACTTCTTTGGTAAGACATCTAAAGCATCCAGTAGAATAGGAAATAAAGCATGAAAATGTGGAGTGACATCTGTATATATAAACTTACCTTCTCAGTCTGGTAATACGGTCTATAAATGACTTTTCCCAAACGTTCATTTTTATTGTTCTGATGCCAGTTATGACTTCACTCATGGTCTTGATCCTGTCATCTGTGAGAGCTGAGGTCTTACTCCTGAGGGGACGGATGTGAGTGATGAGCTTTAGTGAACACAGCCCAACTTTCCTTAGCAGCAGCAGTAGTGGCCATGGGGGCGGGGGTGGGGGGTGGTGGCCAGGAAGCAAATGGTTCTCTACAGCCTTTTTGCACTTAGAACACAGGCAGATCCTACTCAAAGTACAAACGGAGAAGAAGGCTTCAATTAGGAAGTCAACCATTCATCTCATTTCAAGAAGTAACTTGGAGAATGTGCAGCTTTGGCTAGGGAAGACCTGACATAAGTCAGATACAAACCATCTATCTGCTCAAGGAGGTCACAGTCAGATAGGGAAGGCAGAAAGACACCCAGGAAGACAATGTCTGTGCTGTAATAAAAAAGGAGAGAAGTTCTGGGGAGCAGAAAAGATGGGACTGTTAATTCTACCGGGAAAGGAGAACAAGAAAAGCTTCAGAGACTTGGTAGCACTGGAACAGGGCCTTGAAGGATAGGGAGTATCTATCTCTCCACCAAAGAAAGGAAAGGAAATTCCAAATAAAGAAAGACACCAAGCACAGAACTACACACACACAACACACACAAGAACTCAGTGAGCTTCAAATAGCACATCTCCATCACCTGACAACCACCCACCTCCAACCCTCTGGGACCTGTTTCAGGTCTAACTCAGCAGCAGAAGGCTCTTCACCACCAGCCACTTTTTTATCACATGTGCTGCTGTGACTGTGGGGCTTCATAAAGACACAGTGAAGATCAGCCTGGCCCTTGGGGTGCTTATAACTTAATGGAAACATGAACATAAACACCTGAAAAGGCTCCAACAGAAGCATAACAAAAATATATGCAGTGAGAAATGGGCCTACAAGATTATTACTATTTAACAATGTTTAAATAACTTGGACATGGGCAAATTCTGCTGAAGGACACTATTTACTCAGATATGGTGCCAAGAGGACCCAGTGAATGCCTTCACTGCTCCTATTTCAAGATGGGCCTTCAACATAAGGTTGGAGCCTCCACTGGCTAAGTCTGAAGGGTCTACAGCCTACACAAAGAAGAGACTAGAGATGGCATTGGTCTTGTTTTTGAACAAAAGCATCAAGCAACTGTGATGTTACCAATTACATATTATCAATTTTTTAAATCTTTTTATTGAAGGAAATTTGCTTTACAGAATTTTGTTGTTTTCTGTCAAACCTCAACATAAATCAGCTATAGGTATACATATATCCCTTCCCTTTTGAACTTGCCTCTCATCTCCCTCCCCATTCCACCCCTCTAGGTTGATCCAGAGCCCCTGTTTGAGTTTCTTAGCCATGCAGCAAATTCCTGTTGGCTATCTGTTTTTTATATGGTCATGTAAGTTTCCATGTTACTCTCTCCATGCATCTCACCCTCTCCTCGCCTCTCCCCATGACCACGAATCTATTCTCTATGTCTATTTCTCCACTGCTGCCCTGTAGGTAAATTTTTCAGTACCATTCTTCTAGATTCCATATATATGCATTAGCATATGATATTTATCCTTCTCTTTCTGACTTACTTCACTCTGTATAATAGGTTCCAGGTTCATCCACCTTATTAGAACTAACTCAAAGGCATTCCTTTTTATGGCTGAGTAATATTCCATTGTGTATATGTACCACAATTTCGTTATTCATTCATCTGTTGATGGACATCTAGGTCACGTCCATGTCCTACTTTTGTAAATAGTGCTGCAATGAATAATGGGATACATGTGTCTTTTTCAATTTTGGTTTCCTCAAGGTATATGTCTACGAGTGGGATTGCTGACTCAGAACATCATACAAAAAGATAAACTCAAAATGGATTAAAGACCTAAATGTAAGATCAGAAACTATAAAACTCTTAGAGGAAAACATAGGCCCAACACTTGATGACATAAATCTAAGCAAGTTCTTTTCTGACCCATCTCCTAGAGTAATGGAAATAAAAACAAAAGTAAACAAGAGGGACCTGATTAAACTTAAAAGCTTTTGCACAGCAAAGGAAACTATAAGCAAGGTGAAAAGACAACCCTCAAAATGGGAGAAAGTAATAGCAAATGAAACAACAGACAAAGGATTAAGTTTCAAATTATACAAGCAGTTCATACAACTCAATACCAGAAAAACAAACAACCCAGCCAAAAAGTGGGAAAAAGACCTAAACAGACATTTCTCCGAGGAAGATATACAGATGGCTAACAAACACATGAAAAGATGCTCAACAGCACTCATTATTAGAGAAATGCAAATCAAAACTACAATGAGATATCACCTCACACCGGTCAGAATGGCCATCATCAAGAAGTCTACAAAGAATAAATGCTGGAGAGGGTGTGGGGAAAAGGGAATACTCTTTTACTGTTAGTAGGAATGTAAATTGATATAGCTACTATGGAAGATGGTATGGAGATTCCTTGAAAAACTAGGAATGAAACCTACATATTATCAACTTTTAAAACTAGTGTTTCTCTTACCGGAGTGATGAAAACAACGTCCCAAAGCAGCTTTGCAAAAGCAGAAGAATAATGAGAACCGCCATCCCAGCAAGACACAATATTCCTATTTCCATCCAGAGCAGGGCAGTCACTGCGATAGCCTGCAGTGGCCCCACCCACAGATAGTGCAAGAACATCGTTACCTTAAGAGAGAAAGACAAAGCCTTCTTACAAAGGTATAAAAAACAATGCTCTGAAGGAACGAAAGGAACCTAAACAGAAATTATCTCAGTGGGCTTTAAACCTGCTAAAGCAGAAAACCAAGTGTCCACCCCAGATGACATATTTCAGGGGCAGCACAGGGCTGGCTTCCGGGATGTCCCAGGAGAATCAGACCAGCAGCACTGAAGGAAGATGTGGATTTTGTCCACAACACAGATGAGCTCAGGGCTTCCCCAAATGATCTCTGTCCTAGAATTTAGCCCCGAACTCCTCTGGGAAACCGTGGCATCACAGGAAAGCCTATCTTATGGTACCTACCACTCTCTCCAATAATTATTGGTATATTTACCTCCCTCATAGGCTGTGGCTTCTACATGGAAGAAACTAAGCTTTGTTGATCCCTGAAAGTGAGTAGGGGCTTTACTTCATGTTTGATGAATGAATACTTGAAAGGGAAGTATCTAGTGCAACACAGATCTGACCAATAGCTACAACGCCCTGGGTCATGTGATCTATGCATAAGGTCAATGGAAGAAAGACTGTGGAGGTAACAGCAGTGGGTAAGTTGTCTCTGGCTGGGGCCACCTACTTGGCATTGTTCCTCGCAGGCTTTCTATGCAGCAGGCATTGAACAGGGCACAGGGGAAAGAACAATCCCTCCCCCCAGGCCTTCATCAACTAGAGGAGGAGGAAGACAGTCCAGCAACACCCACACCACGTGCCAAGGAGGGCCATGCCAGGAGGACCCCTAGGGACACTAACCAAGCTGGGCAAGAACACTGCTACCTATTATTAGAAAAACAAAACTTTCATTTACATAACAATACATATAATTACATCTAAGTTGTACACAGAGAAATGAAAGTTGGATAAATAGAACCTTCATACTACACCCTCAATAGAATCCTGGCTGACACCAAACCCTGGCACCTGGCATCCCAATAAGCTGAACCCAGTGAGAACAGGACATGGAAGAGGATCCCTCAGGGGCACCTCACCTGGTCAAGCCTGTTCACGTCGTTGGACAGCAGGTTGACTACCTGGCCTGTGGTGGTCTTCCCCATGGCGGAGCTACTCAGGCGAAGGGTCTGAAATGAGAGAGGGAGACAGAGATCCGAATTCCTAAGGTGATACCAAGTCATCTTAGACATAACACAATGGAGCATGCGTTCCTGGGGTCTTGAGTGGTGTCAGCACGAGCAGGATGATCCCTGAAAGCGGGGCTCTAGGGACCCTTCTTCAGCCTTTAACTTAGTGTGGTGGCAGCCCCGCCAGCAAGGACGGCAAAGGGAGGAACAAGAGGTAGAAGCAAAATCCACCCCCTGTTTCAATGAACGTGGACCTGTCTGAAGGGCAAAGGGTGTAGGTTTACACTTAAGAGACAACTAAGTAATTTTGAGCCAAATTAGATGAGAGCGGAGAGGCTGATTTAAGGAAGGAAATTTGGAGACTTGGACTATAAATTTGGACTCAATCATTAATTCTCTGGGTGATAAAATTTAAACACTTTGGGCTTAGTGTTTTCATTCTGAAATGAGTGAGTATAATGTTCAAAACACTTCCTGTGAGGAAACTGTGGTCTTAACGCCAGTCTGCTGACTTTACGAAAACTACAACCCATGTTGCCCAATCCCTTTATTTAGTAAGAAAAATGGCCCTAGAGATCTGAGAAAACTGAAAAGACACCAGGAGCTGCTTCAACAGACCACCAACTGATCCAAACACAATGTCATACTTTATAAAAATGTTTCATTTACTTCTCAAGTTAAAGAAGAAAACCAAAGATCAAGTGAGAATGTAAAATGATATAAACACAATGGAAGAGAATATGGAAGTTTCTCAAAAATTAAACATGAAATTATCATACAATGCAGCAATTATACTAAGGATATACTCAAAAAAACTAAAAACACAAACTTGAACAGACAATTTGTACACTCATATTCACAGCAGCTATGTCCACAATAGCTAAAAGGTGGAAACAACTATCCATTGTCAGATGAGCAAATACACAGAATGTTGTATAGACCTATAATGGAATATTATTCAGCCTTAAAAAGGAATTAAATTCTGACACCTGCCACAACATGGATAAACCTTGAAGACATTGTACTACAGAATGTAAGCTAGACACAAAATGACAAACACTGTATGAATCCACTTACACGAGGTACTAAGGCAGTCAAATTCACATAGAGAAGAAGTAGAACAGTGCTGGGTGAGGGCAGAGGGGTTGGGGAGTTAGTGTTTAATGGGAGCAGAGGTTCAGTTTGGGAAAAAAAAAAAGTTCCAGAGATGAATAATGGTGATGGCCACACAATGAGAATGTACCTAATGACACTAAATGCTGTACCGAAAAGGAGTGAAAATGGTAAACTTCATGTTGTGTATATTTCACCACAATAAGAAAAGATCAATAACCAAAAGCCAAAAGTAGCTTTACCAAATCTGTGGCAATGTATTGATAAATAAATGACAGGTCATTTTTATATATACCTTCCACAGGATCATTCAAAATTCCTCTGAAAAGAGCACAAAAATGCTGAATGGGCCATGTTAGGAGCAGCAGATGTGCAGCCTTAGAGATCCCCTGGAGTCCTGCCCCAGCCTGGAATCCATGGTGTAGACAAACTACGGCTATGAGCTTAGCAGCCTCTCCATTTCTAACACTTAACCTGATTTCTTCCCAGGACCAGGGATTAGGACATGGGGCCCAAGAAGAACTACAAATGTTCAGAGGGGCCTTTCAGAGCTGCTCTGTCGTACCAGTTTTTGGGTCCTAAGGAATCAGACCACATGTAAACTGAAAAGAAGTGTCTTGTTTCTGCAACAGGAGGAGTCTAGATGCAAGGCTGTGCAAAAGGAAATTTGTCTTTCCCATGATTCTGTAATTTCAGGTAATGTCAATGGTGTAATTCCCACAATTTCTGACTTCATAAAGGAACCATCTTTTGGGTATACTTAAGTCAGCAAATTAACATCTTGGGAGATGTTTATATTCAGTTCAGTTCAGCTCAGTTCAGTCGCTCAGTCATGTCCGACTCTTTGTGACCCCATGAATCGCAGCACGCCAGGCCTCCCTGTTCATCACCATCTCCCGGAGTTCACTCAGACTCACGTTCATCAAGTCCGTGAAGCCATCCAGCCATCTCATCCTCTGTCGTCCCCTTCTCCTCCTGCCCCCAATCCTTCCCAGCATCAGAGTCTTTTCCAATGAGTCAACTCTTCGCATGAGGTGGCCAAAGTACTGGAGCTTCACCTTTAGCATCATTCCTTCCAAAGAAATCCCAGGGTTGATCTCCTTCAGAATGGACTGGTTGGATCTCCTTGCAGTCCAAGGGACTCTCAAGAGTCTTCTCCAACATCACAGTTCAAAAGCATCAATTCTTCGGTGCTCAGCCTTCTTCATCGTCCAACTCTTACATCCATACATGACCACAGGAAAAACCATAGCCTTGACTAGACGGACCTCAGTCGGCAAAGTAATGTCTCTGCTTTTGAATATACTATCTAGATTGGTCATAACTTTTCTTCCAAGGAGTAAGCGTCTTTTAATTTCATGGCTGCAGTCACCATGTGCAGTGATTTTGGAGCCCCCAAAAATAAAATCTGACACTGTTTCCACTGTTTCCCCATCTATTTCCCATGAAGTGATGGGACCGGATGCCATGATCTTCCTTTTCTGAATGTTGAGCTTTAAGCCAACTTTTTCACTCTCCTCTTTCACTTTCATCAATAGGCTTTTTAGCTCCTCTTCACTTTCTGCCATAAGGGTGTGTCATCTGCATATCTGAGGTTAGTGATATTTCTCCCAGCAATCTTGATTCCAGCTTGTGTTTCTTCCAGTCCAGCGTTTCTCATGATGCACTCTGCATATACGTTAAATAAGCAGGGTGACAATATACAGCCTTGACATACTCCTTTTACTATTTGGAACCAGTCTGTTGTTCCATGTCCAGTTCTAACTGTTGCTTCCTCACCTGCATACACATTTCTCAAGAGGCAGGTCAGGTGGTCTGGTATTCCCATCTCTTTCAAAATTTTCCACCGTTTATTGTGATCCACACAGTCAAATGCTTTGGCATAGTCAATAAAGCAGAAATAGATGTTTTTCTGGAACTCTCTTGCTTTTTCCATGATCCAGCGGATGTTGGCAATTTGATCTCTGGTTCCTCTGCCTTTTCTAAAACGAGCTTGAACATCTGGAAGTTCACAGTTTGCTGAAGCCTGGCTTGGAGAATTTTGAGCATTACTTTACTAGCATGTGAGATGAGTGCAATTGTGCTATAGTTTGAGCATTCTTTGGCATTGCCTTACATTGGGATTGGAATGAACACTGACCTTTTCCAGTCCTGTGGCCACTGCTGAGTTTTCCAAATTTGCTGGCATGTTGAGTGCAACACTTTCACAGCATCATCTTTCAGGATTTGAAACAGCTCAACTGGAATTCCATCACCTCCACAAGCTTTGTTTGTAGTGATTCTTTCTAAGGCCCACTTGACTTCACATTCCAAGATGTCTGGCTCTAGATGAGTGATCACATCACCATGATTATCTGGGTCGTGAAGAGCTTTTTTGTACAGTTCTTCTGTGTATTCTTGCCACCTCTTCTTAATATCTTCTGCTTCTGTTTGGTCCAGGTCATTTCTGTCCTTTATCGAGCCCATCTTTGCATGAAATGTTCCCTTGGTATCTCTAATTTTCTTAAAGAGATCTCTAGTCTTTCCCATTCTGTTGTTTTCCTCTATTTCTTTGCATTGATCACTGAAGAAGGCTTTCTCATCTCTTCTTGCTATTCTCTGGAACTCTGCATTCAGATGCTTATATCTTTCCTTTTCTCCTTTGCTTTTAGCCTCTCTTCTTTTCACAGCTATTTAATATGCCAGGTCAGATCACATTTCCAAAAGGCAAGATTTCAAAGTGTTAGAGGGAAGAGGAAGAAAAACAGGTGGACAATGGCTCACCTGTGCAGCAAAGAGTGAGCTTTGACTAAACCATCACCTGACACCTAACTTAAAGCTTTCACAATGTAGTTCTGGTAAAATTTCATAATTATTATGAGGGTTACAGAGAAGGAAATGGCAACCCAATCCCGTATCCCTCCCTGGAGAAATCCATGGACAGAGGAGCCTGGCAGGCTACAGTCTGTGGGGTCACAAAACAAAGAGTCGGATACAACTGAGTGACTATCACTCCCATAAGAGTTAAGTATGATCTGAAAAGACAAACATTTAGCCAATTGGTGGGGAAATTTGAGCATCCATCTCCTAAATGATTAAAGATACAACAGATACGAAAGATGATGATAAATGACAATGAAGACCCCTGACTGGAATGTGCAAGCACCACTGCAATTTCCTCATCACCCAGAAGGAAACCAACTCAGATGCTGCTGCCAAACAAAACAGTGAGATGCCAGGTCTCCAGGTTCACACAGTCCCGAGATGTATATGACTCTGCTCAAGGAAAGATGAGAGGACATCTCACTTTCTGCTGCTAGAAGTATCCCAAAGTAATGGAAGCTCTAGATAAGCAGCAATCAGGTAAAAGAAGCAATATTTTCAATTTAAGCTGTTTGATTTTATCTTTCAATGAGGACTATATTTATCAATGAAATTGTATATGTTTAAGGTTACCACATGAAGCTTTTATATAAATATACATTGGGAAATGATTACTATAGTAAAGCCACTTCAAGTATCCACTACCTAATATAATTGTCCTATTTTACATGTGTAGTGAGAACACTTAAGATCTACTCTCTTGGAAATTTTCAATGCTACAATACAGTCAAATAAAGATTTTTTTTTTTTTTTTAAGCAACAATCTGGCAAAGAGGTATACAGGATCAAGTTTATACAGAGCCCTTCAGCTCTTGACACCAATATATCTGTGGCAATACCTTTGTAAAGATACCTAAAATCCTTATTCCTTTTATATTAGTGTAGGATAAACTATGGAATAATTTCATGGCATTCCTCAACATAAAATCACTGAATACATTAAATCAGTTCTTATTAAAAGTGCTATGATGTATACTAAAGATAAATAGCTTAAATGAAGAGCAATAAATTCTCTCTAGAATGAATGAAACAATGTTAAATTTCAAGTTTTATCTCAAATTCCCTACCAGTCTCTCTAACACCATTAATGACAATCACATCTATATAATACAGTGAGTCTATATTTGGCATGAATTCTCTTTATATTTTTCTCTAACAGAATTATATTGAATATAATTAGATGGGTCATTAAAAATTATAATTATTACCTTTCTCAAATACATTCTCTGCTTTGAGATATAGTTTTATAGATCGAATCTGTGAAGTTCACTTTTAAATAAATATTTGATGTAAATTAAGGTTTTAATGAACAACAACAAAAAATTTCCGTAATCAACACTATGAGATTTAGGCATGAAGACACTGAAAATCTGCTTGATAATTTTGACACTTATTTTTAAATGTTAATTTAATATTTTTAAAATATAATTTAGTATTATTTAATACTCCAAATTTAGTGGTTATTCAATGGCACCCCACTCCAGTACTCTTGCCTGGAAAATCCCATGGACAGAGGAGCCTGGTAGGCTGCAGTCCATGGGGTCGCTAAGAGTTGGACATGACTGAGTGACTTCACTTTGACTTTTCACTTTCATGCATTGGAGAAGGAAATGGCAACCCACTCCAGTATTCTTGCCTAGAGAATCCTAGGGATGGGGGAGCCTTGTGGGCTGCCGTCTATGGGGTCGCATAGAGTCAGACACGACTGAAATGACTTAGCAGCATGGAACAGCCTATGGCTAAAAGTTATCAAGAGCAGCCCTCACTTGATCTTAAAGAAAATCTTTCATTATTTATTAGTAAAGTTTGCTTCAACAAACTTAGCTTGATACAAAAGCAGGCGTCTCTAAGAAGGTGTAAACAATCCCAGTTATGAAATTTTTAGTTTACAGAGAACCTTCCCTAAATGTTCCTGATGTTCCAGGGGAGGAACACACTGTGGTACCAACTGGCACTCACCTTGCGGTAGATCATGTGGCACACGGCTACTCTCAGCCTCATCCCCACGCGCTGGATGTGATAGAAGTACAAGTGGTGCAGAACGGCCCACACGAGCACGCAGGCGCTCAGCCCTGCCGCGTAGCCATAGGCTTCATGCAAAGCGGCAGAATCATTGGGATCATAGTTTTCAACATAACTAATCATTTTCCCCAAAAATATGGATTGAACTACTCTGGTGCCTTCCTAAAAGAAAAGATAAAAGCTTTAATTAGAAATGTCAGTTTTTCTTAACACAAGATTTACTTTTAGCATAGCATGTTAGAAATAAATTTTGACAAAATGCTATATTCATGGCTAATTTAAAAGAAAAATATACAGATCCACTATCTCCTATAAGACAAGCAGGTAACAGTTTTAACCTTAAGTCAAAATTTTACATTCAAAGATAGTAAAGCCTTAGTACTTTATGCTTAGTATACGGTGGATGCTCAGCATAAATATCACAACCAGTGCTTTAGAAGTCATTTGTCACAGTACCAAGTGGGCTTAAGATGAATAAGGAAAAAGGTGGCAGAAGAAGAGGAAGAAATCTGCTTCCACAGGAACAAGCCTGCCGGCAGCCTGCCTCTGTCCCCTGTCCTCTCAATGCCCCAGCCCAATAGAAAGTCAACATAATTCACATATGGGAGACACGCTTTCATCACCTTCTTCATGAATCTTTATGCACTGAGACACTGGCACAAACACATCCACTCTTTTCTACTTCAAACTCCACATGTCTGCAGACCAAGAGAAAGGAAACCAGCTTTGGCTGGAGTAAACAAAGAAACCAGGCTTGGCATCTCTGTAGGCTCTCAGCTCCTGAGAGCACTGCCTCACTATGCCTCTACCCCCTAGAAGTTAGAATGGTCCTTGGAGTTAAAAATTAAACATGGTGGAGGCCAAGCTAAAAAATCATGTCTTCTGTGGTTCTCCATCCACCATCCACTGCAGTTAGTGGTTTGGAAGAAATGTTACTAGTCCTCTCTTCCCCAAGGCCTAAGCCAATTGACTCAGGGTGCACTGAGGCTTCCACCCTGAGTAAGACTTAGGGAGAGCAAGCTGCTTTCCCAAAGAAAAAGGCAAAGAAACAGCAACACTTACCCACCCTGCCAAACAGCCACTCCACCCCACAACCTACTTTCTCTCTCTAGTCATCCCTTGAAGGTCCCCTTCTCCCCAGGTCCCCCTCCTTCTCCACCATGAAGGAAAACCACCCAAAGAATCCAAGTCACCAAAAGTAAACACCTTGGCCCTCAGCATCATTTCCTCCACAGACTTCTCAAAAGACCAAATGCCAAAATTTTGGAAATCTTTCAGGAACAGGGCTCCTCCTTTTTGGCAATCCTGTGTTACTAACATGCACAGGGGAAGCACTGACAGGTGTGCTTTGATAGCTCTCTTCTGTCTGAACCTGAGGAACCCACACACAAGGGGAAGGGAAGGAGAATCCATAACACCGAACACCAAAATAAGCATTTTCTGCTCAGTCAGCTAGTGCCTGATCAGGATATTTACCAAAAGATAGCTCAGTCCCTCATATGGGTGTCCCATTAAACCTCAACATTCGTGTCTTGATCTATACACATGCACACACACATGTTCACAGGCTGCACCAACTGTTTCTCCTCCCATGAAGTCATGGAGATTTTCATCTGCTATAGAGGATAAAGGGAACACTATTTAGTTGAAGTATAAGTAAGATGATCAGACCTAACTAAAAGGATCAGTTCTCATACATTTCCACTGTAACCTGTCATCCATCCCAAGAGGCATAGAGAGCTCATGAAAGAGTCCCTCATAAAATGGATTGCCAAACACACTGTTTATAGTTTCCTGAGATGGAAATGTGGAGGCCTACACAGAGAAACAAGAATATCAAACTGTACACACGGGCAGTCCCAGCCCAGGCATGGCCAAGGGCAGTCCAGTGCTGCAGCCACAAATCACCAGAAGCCCAGCAATAACACCTGACATTCCAGACTTTCCTGGAATTTGTGATTCTCCTTGGGAATCGCTGTTTCCTGTTACTCAGCTCTCCATTTGAGCTTAACATCCTTGTAATTACAGAAGAAATAAGAGTAATGGCACTCACCAAAGAAAATATGAATAAATGCAACAAATACAGCAAAAAAGAGTGGAAATGAAGGCAGGTTACTACTGCCTAAACATAGCTGGATTTTTTTCACTGACAAACAGTATTTGATATCCAGTTGAGGGACTTCGCTGGGGGCCCAGCGGCTAAGACTCCATACCTCCACACTCCCAGTGGAGGGGATCTGGGTCCAATCCCTGGTCAGGGAACTAGATCCCACATGCTGCAACTAAGACCTAGCACAGCTAAATAAATAATAATAATAATAAAAAGTTGAACTAACAGCCTCAATAAGGTATAATGCTGGTTAATGGCTGGTATCTTTCACTCATCTGTCAATCTTTTTTTTTTCTTGATAATCATTATTCTTTATTTGGGACAGAAATTTTCAAAAAGATAAAGGTTTTCAACATGAACTGTTACTTTGATCTGATGGAATTTGAGGGAAGAGTCATTTGCTATCCTTAAGCACTATTTTGGGACTTCCTCCAATGGCCCAATGGAAACAAATCCATCTCAATATATGAGACACAGGAGATGCAAGTTTGATTCCAAAGATGGGGAGGTGCTCTAGAGTAGGAAATGGCAACCCACTCTAGTAGTTTGCCGGGATAATCCCATGGACAGAGGAAGCTAGTGGGCTGCAGGCCCTGGGGTCACAAAGAGTCAGACACAACTGAGTGACTGAGCACACCTGCACAACTCTGCCTCCAGCAAGAAGCAGCCACGGCAACTCAAAAAATGATGGAAAGTGCAATGCACAGAAATTTCCATCCTGCATAAGTCGCAACTGTTGAAAATAGAAAACAGATATTATATTCTGTATGAAAAATAACAGTAAGTAAAGAAGAATTTCCAGCAATTTCTCTCAAAAAAATAGAAAACAAAATAGTGAAAAGCACAAAACTGTGAAAACAAAACCAAAGTACGTACAGAGAATAAGAATACACTTATTAAATTTGAATCTTCAAAGCTTCCAGAACACATAGGACAGGAGTTACTGAGGCCATCAAAGGTAGACTGAGTAAATCCATCCCCTCCACACACAAGAAAAGGTTAGAGATAAAGAGTCATTTAACAGGAGAGCTGGCTGCAGCAGCATTTGAAATCTGTGAGTGTTTCCATTTCTGGCATTTGGTAAAACTGGCTGAGGCAAACCAGGTGAAAGATTTTCCAGCTGCCAAAAGATTAGCTCCTGCATATGCTCAATGTTCTGTTCTAAGTTTTAACTCCAAATGGAACAGTGGTGTGAATTCCAAGGAAAAGTCCAATTTCAGAACACTCTGCTTGTCTTGGAGTGTCTCTCAGAGAGGCAAGGAGCGCCTGGGACAAAGACACTGGTGGCAGCCATTCCCGGGAGCTGCACCCACCACATGTAGGGCAGACACCACAAGGAACTCTCTCATCTGTACATTCCCGATTCTCACCTTCAATTAATAAGAAGTAAAGCAACTGAGAAAATATTCATTATCAACCATGAATCTAACGAAACTGAAATTTTCTTGATCAGCAGGAACGAGGTCAAACACTGCCCCCTTAAATCCTTCCTCTTTGACATCAATCTATGACCACCCCATGATTATTCTTTCCACAAACCAACTGAGTATAGTTTTTCCGCTTTCACAAGAATTCTTCACAACTCTGAAATCATGAAGGATCTTTAAAAGAGCTTAATTTAATACTACAACACTCATTAATCAAGGTTCTCAGGGAGTCTGAGTCTCTGAGGCAGAATTTATTTTTTTTGTGGCCATGCCATGTGGGATGCAGAATCTTAGTTCCCTGACCAGGGATCAAATACCGAGGCATCTGCATTGGTGGCATGGAGTCTTAACCACTGGAATGCCAGGGAAGATCAAGTTAGACATTTCTTGATAGAGTCCTTGGTGTTCAGCCTTCTGAAAGCACCTGACATTGGGTTACACCTCTTGCTTCTTAGGGTAACTTCTTGCATGGCTAGATTAGATGCTAGAACTTCCACAGTGGGTAGAATTTCTCCTCCACGTTAATGTTTCTTACCCAACTTCCCCATATCTCGTTCACCAAAAAAAAAAAAAAACCCCATGAAATTAGAAACAAGCTATCAAAGAAAAACACTTCAGTAAAATATTCAAGCAGAAAAGAGTGAGCTTGTAGGGAAAATGAATAGGCAGTTAATCTTTAGAACTGGGGGAAAAGTGACAAAATGTAGAGTTGAGAAAAATTTAGAGATAAGGTGGAAAAACTGAATCTGGGGGAATCATAGCCATCAGGATTCTAGATATCCTAGCCTTCACTCATCTTTTACACAGTGGTCTTCATCCTGACTGCACCTTAGCATACCTGAGAGGGGATCAGTGCACTCTGACACCTGAGGCCCAGTCTCCAGAAACTGGTTTAGATTCAGCTGCTTAGGGTGAAGCCTGAAGATTCCTCACCCTGTAGATCCGGATGCAGAAACTAACCCCATGTAAGCATCTGCTAACCTCCACGCTTGCACTGTCATGTCATCTGAGCCTGGAATGGCTACAGACCTGCTCTGAAGGAGTCACGAGGATCACAAAGAGTTTTCACCAGAGTCCCATGGCACATTTCATGCTTCTAGAAAAATCCTTCTAAACTTAAGTCCAAAGATTATAGTGATTAACTTAAAATTTTCATTTTGCACAGTAGGAAAAATAAAATGTTCAAAAAAGACATTTTAAAACTATGAATAAAACATAAATTAAAGTTAGCCTGAAAAGTTATCTTTAAAAGGAGAAGGAGAATTGGAATAGATCTAACAAGGATATCGGCCTTCTTTAAAAATAGCCTTTTCTTGATTTTGGAATCATGAAAACATTATACAGAATTGTAATTATAAAACAGCTAATTTTTTAAAAATGCACTTTCTAAAACTTTAGAGTAAAATTAAACAAAAGTGCCTAAGTATGTACCCAATAGTTCTTTTTTATATGGCTCTGCCAACCAACAGGATGGGTATATATTTAGGTACTTTTGTGGAGAGGGTGAGATGTATGGAAAGAGTAACATGGAAACTTACATTACCATATGTAAAATAGATAGCCAGTGAGGAATTTGCTGTCTTGCTCAGGAAACTCAAACAGGGGCTCTGCATCAAAATAGAGGGGTGGGATAGGAGGGAGATTCAAAAGGGAGGGGATACATGTATACCTATGGCTGATTCATATTAAGGTTCGACAGAAAACAGCAAAATTCTGTAAAGCAATTATCCTTCAATAAAAAATAAATAAATTTTATTTATTTATTTATTTATGGCCGGGAGAATTCCACAGACTGTACAGCCCACGGCGTTGCAAAAAGTTGGACACGACTGAGCGACATTCACGAGGGTGACATAGGGGCTTATTTCCCTTTACCCTTCTGAGTTCCTAGCTGAGGATCCCTGTAATAGATAACAGAATAACAAGAAAAAATTAAACAGAAGTTTATTAACATGTATATTTCTGATACACATGGGAAATATCAAGAAGAGCTGAGTAACTCCCTGAGATGGCCCAAGCCACCACCTTAAATGCCATCTCCAGCTAAAGACAAAAGAAAGGTGAGGAAGCACCAATGAGAGGTTAGCAGGAAAAGCAGCTTAAACTACATTAGGGTTGGGTTTGTTATGCAGATTTCATTCTTCTTGAAGACTGTCCTTCAACAGGATTCTACTGTGATTTAGAGCCATCCTTCTTTTTCTGGTACAGAGAGGCAGACACCCTTACAGAGGGAGGTTTCCTTTATCAGTGTAGATGTCCCTCACAGGAGAGTAGCTTCTACTCTGTCTTCAGGGTTTCTCCTCTGTCTATTTCTGAAAAGCAGAATCAACTCACAACAATCTTTCTGCCAGAGAGCCCTATTCTGGAGTGACACATTGTGTTATCCTTTCAGTCTATTCTATTTTTGAAATTATCTTAAAAATCTACAGCACGGAGTGGGGAGGGGACACTATAGAAAGCAGCTGACAGAGGGGCCAGAGCTGTTGCTAGAAAAGCAGCTCCTCTTGGCTCTCAGCCTCAGTGGAGGCTGTGGGAGGAGAGGACAGAACACACAGAACACAGGTCTAGCAGTCAGAACTCTGTGCCTCAGAGACCAGGTCGGCCACCTGCGAGTCACGTGGCCCCAAGCCCATCGTGTGCCCTCCTGGGTCTCCAGGTCTTAATCTGTGAAAATACCGGCCTTGTCTTCATCAGAGGAATCCTGGGACAACTAAACGAGCTACAACAGCTCAGAGAGCTCTGAAACTGCCATAAAAACAAGGGTTTTTCATCCCTTTTATTATTAGAAGTCCTGGTAAGAGATTTACTCTATTCTTAATGGCAGAGCCTGGTTTCACAAAGGGCTTGGAGAACTCATTGTTGCTCACAGGTGGTCACAGTGGAATAAGAACTCTTGAGAAAAGCCATGTGTAAAGCCAAATTTTCTAGACTGCAATTAAAGTTTCACTTCTAAGCAGATTGCTAAAATTTTTAACCATTATGAATACAATCTTTTAAAAAGAGTCTCCTACCTCCCTCACTACAGAAAGAAAATGGATTGAGGGGGGGTGGAGGAAACAAGTGAAACAGGTAAGGGAACATAAGAGGTACAAAATTCCAAATTATAAAATAAGTAAAAGGGGATCAGGGGCAAAAAAAAAAATCTATAAAAATTCTAAAAATAAATAAATCATAGGATTATAATATACAACATAGGAAATATATTTAATAATATTAGAATAACTTTGCATGGTGACAGTTGGTAACTAAACTTATCATATACTGTATAAAATATTAAATCACTAATGATGTATAACAGAAACTAATATAACATTATAAGTCAATCATACTTCAATTTAAAAAATTCTTTTAACTTTACATTAAAAACTTACATATGCTTAGAAAAAGAAAAGTCGGTGGATATAAAACCCTAATTTATAACTCAAGGTCTTCACTGTGGGTATTACCAACACCTAGAACTGGACATGGAACAACAGACTGGTTCCAAATAGGAAAAGGAGTATGGCAAGGCTGTATACTGTTATGCTGCTTATTAACTTCTTTGCAGAGTACATCATGAGAAACGCTGGGCTGGAAGAAGCACAAGCTAGAATCAAGATTGCCAGGAGAAATATCAATGACCTCAGATATGCAGATGACACCACCCTTATGGCAGAAGCTGAAAAGGAACTAAAAAGCCTCTTGATGAAAGTGAAAGAGAAGAGTGAAAAAGTTGGCTTAAAGCTCAACATTCAGAAAACAAAGATCATGGCATCTGGTCCCATCACTTCATGGGAAATAGATGGGGAAAGTGTGGAAACAGTGTCAGACTTTATTTTTGGGGGCTCCAAAATCACTGCAAATGGTGACTGCAGCCATGAAATTAAAAGACGCTTACTCCTCAGAAGAAAAGTTATGACCAACCTAGATAGCATATTGAAAAGCAGAGACATTACTTTGCCAACAAAAGTCTGTCTAGTCAAGGCTTTGGTTTTTCTAGTGATCATGTATGGATGTGAGAGTTGAACTGTGAAGAAAGCTGAGCACCGAATAATTGCTGCTTTTGAACTGTGATGTTGGAGGACTCTTGAGAGTCCCTTGGACTGCAAGGAGATCCAACCAGTCCATTCTAAAGGAGATCAGTCTTGGGTGTTCTTTGGAAGGAATGATGCTAAAGCTGAAATTCCAGTACTTTGGCCACCTCATGAGAAGAGTTGACTCATTGGAAAAGACTCTGATGCTGGGAGGGGTTGGGGGCAGGAGGAGAAGGGGACGACAGAAGATGAGATGGCTGGATGGCATCGCCGACTGGATGGACCTGAGTTTGAGTGAACTCTGGGAGTTGGTGATGGACAGGGAGGTCTGGCGTTCTGTGATTCATGGGGTCACAAAGAGTAAGACATGACTGAGCAACTGAACTGAACTCAACTGAATGGCTAACGTGATACTTTCAGGAACCAGCAGGGTGCACACAGCAGGTCTGCCCTGCAGGTCCCTGTCCACTCTGCTCAGTGCCCCCTCTTCCTCTCCCGCTGTGTGATCCTCAGTGGTTGCTCTCAGCCCGCAGTATCTCTGCCACTAGCAGACACTCCACAGCCTCCTGGGTTGAGCAAAGTGAGGGACACATGGAAGAAAGGGTTGGGGAATAAATGTAAAGACCACTCAGCTCTCGGGGAACCAGCCATGAATCGAGACACAAAGCCCACTTTGGGACGCAGAGGATTCTGTTTACTTCCTGCCCATCAGCTGAGCTCCAAAGGGAAGATTTACACAAACATGTGCTTCCCACAGCCTCAACCTTGGCCAGAGACCATCAGCAAAAGTGGCCTCAGACAAAGGCCAAGTGTCCGGACAAGGCCAGGCCACATCTAAGGGTCCTGGGAAGAGGACATAACTCCCAGCCACTCTTCCCCTGTCAGGAGGCTGGGTGAACCCACTCCGTCACTCTGAGGTCACCCCACTTACACACCAGCAGGTAGAGACCTCACCTCTCAGAGAGAAGCCCTGATGACCTGGGGAGGTGGTCTCCGCGTCTCTGGCCCAGGCAGAAACTTCAGGCTCCTCCTCTCTACCCTGAGGGCCCTGGGCCTGCGGAAACCTGTCCTCCCCACCTGCAGTCCCCATGGAGGTGCACACAGGGGCCAGGGTGCTGGGAACTCTCTGCCTGTTCTGCTCTAATTAGCATTGACCTGCAAGGGCTCCACAGCCTGGTACCTGTTTCTCCGAGTGGTAGAGATACTCCTCAGTTCTCATAGGACAGAGGTTTTCATATTTCAGACTCCTAAGAGCCTCACCCTGGACTGGCCTCACCCTGCTTTTTCTCACTGGTGCTGCCAGGAGTACCTGGGAGGCCCTGCTTGTGCTGTGGGTGGAAAAGAGCACACTGCTTGGGATCACGGAAGATCCATGGGGCGTTCTGTGCACCGGAGGAATTGAAAGAGGGCTGGAGATCTAAAAGGAAACATGTTTGTACTTTAGAAAATCCTGGGCTGAGTTTAGATCTTTCATTATCAAAAATACAAAGACCAACAAGCAGTACAGATAGATCACAACATGGACATTTGCTTCATAAAATCAATTTAAGTAGCTAGTACTGCTACTGCTACTAGTACTAGTAGTACTGCCACACAGAGGAGCCCCGACATTCAAGGTCCTCTACTCCCACTTCTCCACCATGACCACCCAACAACCAATCTCCTAAAAGAGGGCCCAGGGCTCTATCAGCTGCCCCTTATGCAGCCCCAGGCCTGGCCTTCCTGGATCCCCAGCAGGAAGTATTACTGGGTCCGGAAAACTCTGAAAACAACACTCCCAGCACCACAGTGGGGCGAATTCCCTCTCAGGAAGAACCCCAGATCCTGCGGCCTCTCCCTCTATGTCTGCTTCTCCCGTGAGCTGCCACAGCCAAGACCCAGGACTCATATTAGGATGGGATCCATTCGAGGCTTAGCGACCGCACCTAAGGAGCCAACAGCCCAGGACAGCAAGAAAATCCACACGGTCTATGCTTTGATACCCACTTGCCTGCAAGCCAAGGTATCATCTGATACCAAAGAGAAACTAGAGAACCAGGGACAGCAGAGAAAGACCTGCTCCAGGATATGATCCAACATTAAACCTGGAGGCCACTCATCCAACCAGGCACCTGGCATTACTCACAAGTACACACCAAGGCCCTAGGGTTTCCAGACAAGCAGAATTCATGAGAACTCACCCAGGATGGAAACCTGTATGGAGGGTGCATGAGTTCTGCACAATACATGGTGAAGTTGGAGCTCCTCCGCATGGTGGGCTCTGGCCTGGCTGACCTGGCCTACGGGGAGGGGGCAGCCCAGGGAAGGGAGTGATCTTGGGAGCTCTGGCAGCTCCAGCCCAGACATAGGACTCCAGGTTCTGTTCCACAGGAAGGGGATGATCCTTTCCTAGGAGCGTTTATCATCTGTGACCTGGGAAAGTCAACAATTGCTTGCTGAGTAACTCTCAAATGTCTTACATGTTATTCTGAGCTCCAGTCCATATTTGAGTGAGTAAAAGTCACTCAGTCGTGTTTGACTCTTTGTGACCCCATGGAATGGACACTGCCAGGCTCCTCTGTTCATGGAATTCTTCAGGAAAGAATACTGGAGTGGGTTGCCATTTTCTTCTCCAGGGTATCTTCCTGATGCAGGGATCAAACAAGGGTCTCCTGCACTGCAGGCAGATTCTTCTGAGCACCAGCAAGTTCAGTTCAGTTCAGTCACTCAGCCATGTCTGACTCTTTGCAACCTCATGGAATGCACCATCCTGGGCCTCCCTTTCCATCACCAACTCCCGGAGTTTACTCAAACTAATGTCCATTGAGTCGGTAATGCCACCCAGCCATCTCATCCACTGTCATCCCCATCTCCACCCACCTTCAATCTTTCCCAGCATCAGGGTCTTTTCCAATGACTCAGTTCTTCAAATCAGGTACACAAAGTATTGGAGTTTCAGCTTTAGCATCAGCCAGTGAATATTCAGGACTGATTTCCTTTAGGGTGGACTGGTTGCATCTTGTTGCAGTCCAAAGGACTCTCAAGAGTCTTCTCCAACACCACAGTTCAAAAGTATCAATTCTTTGGCTCTCAGCTTTCTTGATAGTCCAACTCTCACATCCATACACGACTATTGGAAAAACCATAGCTTTGACTAGACGGACCTTTGTTGCCAAAGTAATGTCTCTGCTTTTTGATATGCTGTCTAGGTTGGTCATAACTTTTCTTCCAAGGAGCAAGCATCTTTTAATTTCATGGCACCAGTAAACATCAGCAGTGATTTTGGTTCATGTACTATTGAAGCCTGGCTTGGAGAATTTTGAGCATTACTTTACTAGCATGTGAGATGAGTGCAATTGTGTGGCAGTTTGAGCATTCTGTGGCCTTGCCTCTCTTTGAGATTGGAATGAAAACTGCCCTTTTCCAGTCCTGTGGCCACTTCTGAGTTTTCCAAATTTGCATGCATATTGAGTGCAGCACTTTCATAGCATCATCTTTTGGGATTTGAAATAGCTCAACTGGAATTCCATCACCTCCACTAGCTTTGTTCTTAGTGATGCTTCCTAAGGCCCACTTGACTTCACCTTCCAGGATGTCTGGCTCTAGGCAAGTGATCACACCACTGTGATTCTCTGGGTCATGTAGATCTGTTTTGTCTAGTTCCTCTATGTATTCTTGCAACCTCTTCTTACCATCTTCTGCTTCTGTTAAATCTATACCATTTCAGTCCTTTGTTGTGCCCATCTTTTTATGAAATGTTCCGCTGGTATCTCTGATTTTCTTGACAAGATCTCTAGTCTTTCTCATTCTATTGCCTTCATCTCTTTCTTTGCATTGACCACTGAGGAACACTTTCTTATCTTTCCTTGCTATTCTTTGGAACTCTGCATTCAAATGGGTATATCTTTCCTTTTCTCCTTTGCCTTTAGCTTCTCCTCTCTTCTCTTCACCGCTATTTGTAAAGCTTCCTCAGACAACCATTTTGCCTTCTTACATTTCTTTTTCTTGAGGATGGTCTTGGTCCCTGCCTCTTGTATAGTGTCATGAACCCTGGTCCATCGTTCCTCAGGCACTCTGTCTATCAGATCTAATCCCTTGAATCTATTTCTCGTGTCTACTGTATAATCGTAAGGGATTTAAGTCATACCTGAATGGTTTAGTGGTTTCCCTACTTTCTTCAATTTAAATCAGAATTTGGCAATAAGGACTTCACGATCTGAGCCACAGTCAGCTCCTGGTCTTCTTTTGTTGATGATATACTGATTCTCCATCTTTGGTGGCAGAGAATATAATCAATCTGATTTCATATGGACCATCTGGTGATGTCCATGTGTAGAGTCTTCTCTTGCGTTGTTGGAAGAGGGTGTTGCTATGACCAGTCATTCTCTTGGCAAAACTCTATTAGGCTTTACCTGCTTCATTCTGTATTCCAAGGCCAAATTTTCCTGTTACCCCAGGTATCTCTTGACTTCCTACTTTTGCATTCCAGTTCCCTATAATGAAAAGGACATCTTTTTGAGTGTTAGTTCTAGAAGGTCTTGGAGGTCTTCATAGAACTGTTCAACTTCAGCTTCTTCAGCATTACAGGTCAGGGCATAGGCTTGGATTACTGTGATATTCAGTGGTTTGCCTTGGAAATGAACAGAGATCATTCTGTCATTTTTGAGACTGCACCCAAGTACTGCATTTCGGACTCTTTTGTTGACCATGATGGCTACTTCATTTCTTCTAAGGGATTCTTGCCCACAGTAGTAGATTTAATGGTCATCTGAGTTAAATTCACCCATTCCAGTCCATTTTAGTTTGCTGATTCCTAAAATGCCGCTGTTCACTCTTTCCATCTCTTGTTTGACCACTTCCAATTTGCCTTGATTCATGGACCTAACATTCCAAGTTCCTATGCAATATTGCTCTTTATAGCATCGGAGTTTACTTCCATCACCAGTCACATCCACAACTGGATGCTGTTTTTGCTTTGGCTCCGTCTCTTCATTCTTTCTGGAGTTATATCTCCACTGATCTCCAGTAGCACACTGGGCATCTACCGACCTGAGGAGTTCATCTTTCAGTGTCCTATCTTTTTCCTTTTCATACTGTTCATGGGGTTCTCAAGGCAAGAATACTGAAGTGGCTTGCCATTCCCTTCTCCAGTGGACCACATTTTGTCAGAACTCTCCTCCAGGGAAGCCTACTATTTAGAGACATTTCTAAGTATAAAGACAGGTCAACTCAAAAAGTATCCTCAATACATGTTTCACTTTATCTTACAATCTGTAGACAATACATTAGAATATGTAATGAATCCATATACCTGTTCCAAAGGAATAGCCAAGACAGAAGTAGCAATAAAGTTATAAATGACAGTCATCAATCAGATGAAATAATTTAGATGAAGTTCATCTCTCTCGAAGAGATGGGGACTGGGCAAGTGGTCAGGAAGGAAATACAATATGTTTTTAACTTTGTATGAAAAATAATGTTCAGTTCCATGTTGTTGAACATAGGTCTATTGTTACCACATAAATCCTCTACTTTTTACTGTCCAAATGTTTTACTAAAACTCTGCTTCTGGCCTTTGTTTTGGAATCTGTTACATTTGTTGTCATCTCCTACTTGCTATTCTCTGAAGTTACTTCCTCCAAACCACAGGACACATATTCCTTGAGGTTGTAAGATCTTCTTTTGGTCAAGGGTCACTCAGTATTTATATTGAGCACCAAAAACATCCTAACATGGTATAAAAGATCTTTCCAGTGCTGCTATCCTTCCATTACACTATGTTTTAATCAGTTAAGAGAAAAATAGTAACCTCCAGAGGTCAAGCCCTTTAAGAATCTGTCTATTCTAAAGATAAATACAACTGCTGATCTACATCATGATTCCTAGATGAGATTTACCCTTAGACCTTAAACCACTGTTCTCTCCTTGCCTCAGTCCATCCATCTCAGGACTAACCCACATATACTCAAAATCAATGCACTGTATGGAAAAGCTTTTACCTCAAGAAATGTTAACATTCCCAAAACTAAGTAGGATTTCCCGTAGCACTTTATGATCGCTTTCGTTAAAGAAGGCTCCCGTGCATCTTCCTGGGCTCTTGACACTTCTTGATCCCAGTACCTGTGAAGAGAGACAAAGCACAGTGAGGAACAGCCCTGCCGCAGGAAAACAGGGGAGGGACAGGGCAGAGGACAGCCTTCACTCCAGGGCGCTCCGTGGCTGCCCATAGACGCTGGCTAACTGCTCGCAGGGCTCCCGAAAGATGAGCGGTACAGACACTGAAGCACCAGGATAAGCACCAGACCAGGTCTTCAGAGAAAAGTCCCAGATTCTAGAAACAAGTTCCTGCTAAGCTTTGCTGAACTCACAGGTCATGAGCAGCTCAGAAGGGCAGACACTGTCCTCCAGGGACCCCACCTCTGGGGACAGAGCTAGGTCTCCATAGCCATGGCTGGGGGTTCCCTCTACCTCCACTCACGCAGGGAACACAGGCTCCCCCAGCCTCCAACTTGGGCTAAGCCCAGGGTCAGCATGAAGGGCTGAGGGTTCAGTGTCAGGGAAGGAGGCTCAGAAGACGCCAGAGGAAGGCAGAGGCCCCTCCCCACAAGCCTTTGGCCCCATGGAGAAATTCTTACTCTTCTAACCATACTCCCTGCTTCCTGTGCTCACCCTTGCAGCTCTTCTCCAAGGTGCTGGGAGCGATCTTCTGGAAGCACTGGGTACATGTCATCTTCTTCTAATTTCCGTTTATGACCAATTTTAAACAAGGGGTTTAGCCACCTGTTAAACATTAAAAGGAAGAGTGACATATATTCAAATTACATATCTTTAATTAGAATCCTACATTCATGGACATTGTTTTAAAAAAGTCTACATTTTAACCATACAAAGATGTGGGGAGAAAATTAGACATATGCTTACAAACACGTATATCAGGGTGTCGATAAGTCACTCTGACTTACACAGAATATAACTTAACTAAAATACCCTGTTTGTGGTCTACTGAACATACATTGTACATCTACTTTAATTATTAAGAAAAATACATTTAGAAATCAAAATAATGTTACCTTGCTTTAGGAGCACAGAATAGAGCTGAATGGCCATGGTGGATAAGGCTGTAGATACGTTCCTGTACTACCAAGCACTTAACTTTTCTGACCTGTAGCAGACTCAAGGATTTTGCTGTTGATTTTTAGTGTCTAAGTCATGTCTGACTGGTTTTGTGACCCCATGGACTGTGGCCCTCCAGGCTCCTCTGTCCATGGGATTTCCCAGTCAAGGATAATGGAGTGGGTTGCCATTTCCTTCTCCAGGGGATCTTCTTGGCTCAGGGATTGAACCTATGTTTCTTACACTGGCAGGTGGATTCTTTACCACTGAGCCACCAGGGAATCCCACCAGACTCAAGAATGCCTCAGTCACATTCACCTAAGATGCAACCTTGCAGTCTCAAGGCCTTCTTAGTTCAGCTAATAACACAAAGGAAATTTTACAGGGAATCACATTACAATACACCACCCTCTGTCCAACAGGCTCTGGACCCTGACCTCCTTACAGCCCTGTCAGACTCCCCTCACATGAGCCTCTTTCTGACCCTGACCGTCTGAAGATGTCCTAAAGATAAGCAACATCTTTCCAACTAAAATGAATACATTGATTTTTCTTATAGTCCTCCCTGTAATTGAAGCAGAAATTGCTAGACAGTGTAAGACTTTTTAATTTTAATTCTTAATTCCTTTTTTAATTTCAATTTTTCTCTTCTCAAGTAAGCATCTCACGCTTTGCTCCAATTTCCAGGCATTCAGAGGAATCCCTTCCTGGTCTGGAAGGTCATAAAACATTCAGACCCAGGACAAGAAAATTATTAACTGCTGTCCAGTTTATCAAGAGAAATCTCCAAGAAGACCATTAGCACTTAAAACATACATTTGGTCCCTAAATAATGGTCTGGGGTCTTGAAAAAGGGTCGAGGGATGGCGTTACAGTGTCTAGTGAAACTGAGAAACTGGGGTTCCAAGAAAGCCATAAAATCGACAAACGGACATTGTGATGTTTACATTAATTGGTCAAAAATGGCATATATTAAAGTCATGAATCAACCCATAATGTACAGATCAATACTAGAAAAGGTATAAAACTGTTACAATCCTTGCCTTTGGGGGCCCTTCACTGCCTCTCTTAGTCTATGCAGAGGACTTTATATCTCTATCTTCTAAAATAAACTTTGCCTCTGTGTTTGCAAGTTTCCCGGAATTCATTCTTAGGCTTCCTGAACAGAACTCAGGTTTCACGTTTCATTATCACTTCCTGGCCAATTAATTTCTTTCTAAATGTAACACAAGACTTTCATAAGGGCTGAAATTTTACTGACTGTGGGGTCTGCCACCTTCAGCCTCAATCAGGGAATAAATATAGCCCCCATACTTTCAGGAAACTCCACTAACCACTGAGAACATCACCAAACTACAGTTCAATCCCTCATGCCCAGGTTTCTGCCCAGGGACATCAAGATTACCCCCATTACCACTCCACCCCAGCAAAGGTATATTTGTTAGTCAAATCCCAATTTTCTTGGGACCCAATCAATATTTCCAATGAGCCCTCCACCTCCAGACATGGCCGACTCTAGATATATACCATGCCCAAGGGCTCTGGGAACAGGATCATACCCAACCTGAGGGGGTCTAGTCTGTGGAGGCAGTATCCTGGATGGAAGGGCACCACCACTAGTCTAAACATGACTCAAGAAAACCCAAACACAGTGCACCTCTGAGGGTCCTCGGAGACCCCTGGGGCAGGGACCACCCACAATGGGCCATCAACTGTCTCCAAGAAAACTCTACTAGTGGATACAGGGCTATTTAAGGCACACACCCTGATCCAGGTCACATTGAGATTTTAATTACACTCACCCCACCTCCCATCTAAATGGAGCCATTCATCTAGTCAGGAGGGAGCTGGACTGGACTGATAATGGAAGGAGCTGTCGCCCCTGTAGCATCCTTGGTGAGCCTAACAACGAGGAACAATTTATAAAGCCAAAGCTACTAAAAAAAAAAACAAAAATAACAAAAAAGGGCACTTGAACATTGGCCTGGGCAACTAAAGAACTCAGCTCTAACTTTAGAAATATGAAATTTTCACTGGGCCTCTGGTCCACATGACAACGACCACTGCATAGCTCCTGATCACCTTCTGGCTGATCAAGGAGGAGTTTGTGCCCTTGCAACTAGTTCCTGTTGTTTCTATGTTAACATGAGTGGTCAAGTAGAAGACAGTGTAACCTGAAGGTTAGAGAAGCCTGCTTGCAGACAGAGAAGGTCAAATATCATATGATATCACTTATATATGGAATATAAATAAAGGCTATAAATGAACTCATTAAAAAATAGACTTAGATTCACAGGTGTAGGAAAAAAAAAAAGCTATGGTTACTAGGGGGTGAGAGGAGGGACAAATTGGGACACTGGGATTGACATACACACACTGTAATATATAAAACAGATAACTAAGAAGGACCTACGGTATAGCACAGAGAACTCTATTCTATGCTTTGTAATGGCCTACATAGGAAAAGAATCTAAAAAGTGTGTATATGTATGTGTATAAGAGATTCACTTTGCTATAGAGCAAAAACTAACACAACACTGTTAATCAACTATACTCCAATAAAAATTCAAAGAGAAAGTCACTTGATCCAATACTCAGAACAAGAAGGGCCCTGCCTGAACTATACTCCAATAAAAATTCAAAGAGAAAATCACTTGATCCAATACTCAGAACAAAAAGGGCCCTGCTGAACAAATGGAACAACAGACTGGTTCCAAATAGGAAAAGGAGTACGTCAAGGCTGTATATTGTCACCCTGCTTATTTAACTTCTATGCAGAGTACATCATGAGAAGCACTGGACTGGAAGAAACACAAGCTGGAATCAAGATTGCCAGGAGAAATATCAATAATCTCAGATATGCAGATGACACCACCCTTATGGCAGAAAGTGAAGAGGAGCTAAAAAGCCTATTGATGAAAGTGAAAGAGGAAAGTGAAAAAGTTGGCTTAAAGCTCAACATTCAGGAAACGAAGATCATGGCATCCAGTCCCATCACTTCATGGGAAATAGACGGGGAAACAGTGAAAACAGTGTCAGACTTTATTTTTGGGGGCTCCAAAATCACCGCAGATGTTGACTGAAGCCATGAAATTAAAAGACACTTATTCCTTGGAAGAAAAGTTATGACCAACCTAGATAGCATATTCAAAAGCAGAGACATTACTTTGCCGGCTAAGGTCCGTCTAGTCAAGCCTATGGTTTTTCCTGTGGTCATGTATGGATGTGAGAGTTGGACTATGAAGAAGGCTGAGCGCTGATGAATTGATGCTTTTGAACTATGGTGTTGGAGAAGACTCTTGAGAGTCCCTTGGACTGCAAGGAGATCCAACCAGTCCATTCTGAAGGAGATCAGCCCTGGGATTTCTTTGGAGGGAATGATGCTGAAGCTGAAACTCCAGTTCTTTGGCCACCTCATGCGAAGAGTTGACTCATTGGAAAAGACTCTGATGGTGGGAGGGATTGGGGGCAGGAGGAGAAGGGGACGACCGAGGATGAGATGGCTGGATGGCAACACGGACTCGATGGACATGAGTCTGAGTGAACTCTGGGAGATGGTGATGAACAGGGAGGCCTGGCGTGCTGCGATTCATGGGGTCGCAAGGAGTCGGACACGACTGAGCAACTGAACTGAACTGAACTGAACAAATTTGGGACAGTATCAAAAGGGCAATCTCAGCTTCCTGGGCTTCTGCCATTCTTAGGACCCCTTACAATTATTCTCCTCCTGCTTTTTGGTCTGTGTATCCCCAACTGCCTCATTAGTTTAAGTGGTCTTTATCTGGGTGTGAGAATTGGGACTTTAGCCAGCTAACAATCGTATTTATTTTAGCTATCCACTCCAGTATCCTTGCTTGGAGAATCCCATGGAGAGAAGAGCCTGGCAGGCTACAGTCCGTGGGTTCGCGAAGAGTTGGATATGACTGCTTGACTAACTCTTTCACTTTCACTTCCTGCTTTTGTCTGAGTCTCAGGCTCAAATCAGGAAGTTACAGAGAAAAATAAAAACTGGTTAGAACTAGCTGGGCCCCAAATTGGAGAAGGACATGGCAACCCCCTGCAGTACTCTTGCCTGGGGATTTCCACGGACAGAGGAGCTGGTTGGCTACATTCCACAGGGTTGCAAAGAGTTGGACATGACTGTGTGACTAACTCACTTTCAGGCCCCAAATGGTGAAAAACCTAACCTGCCCCAGGCCCTGAGCCTCATTTGTGCGTTCGCTGTAATATATTAGTATACTAACTGGCATACTCACCCAGGCCGTGACAGCTGGCAATGGTCATGACAACAACCCACACAAGGACTAAAAATGAGTGTTGCCTCAGTTTCAGGTCCAAACCACACCCTTGCTCTCAGATAGGTCATGAATATTCCTCCCTCTCTTGATTCAATTTCCTTGCTTTTACCTTGACCCAAATTGGGTTGAGAAGTTGATTTGTGAACTAGGCTCTCACTTCTCCTTTCTTTTGTCGCTGAATAAAACTTGTGCTGTTCCAGTCTGACCATCAGTTTAGTTACTGGCTGTGGGAATTTAGTTATTAGCTGTGGAAAAGCAACCTCTTCAGCCAAAATAAGGGGTCTTAGCCTAGGCAAGGAGCCCAGCACAAGGCGGGAGACCAATTTGTGACATCAGTTACATATACAAGGAACACCGTCTTCAGAGCCAGACTGCTTGACTTGAGATCCTGCTCCATTACTTACTGGCTATGTGGTGGTAAGCAACTTACTCAACATCTCTGCTTCAGTGCCTTCAAGAATAAAATAAGCGGTAATAGTGCCTTTCCCTCCAGCAGGAAAACTGGAAATGGGTGCCTACCCAAATCAATGAAAAGTCCTTACCTTCCCATTTCCAGGTACACACATTTTGAAAATTCACAAACAGAAGGTGTTTGGAAAGTTCCTTTCCCTGCCTGAAGTTAAGGAGAATTTTTTTCTACTTTATTATTATTTACAGTAACCACACCCATATTCCTTCTTCTAGGCCCTCTTTCCTTAAGGGCCACCAAATGGCCAAGAGATGAAGCTACACGCACTAAATACACCACCATCAAAACAAGCATAGGAGCTCCCAATCCCTGGAGATCCCCTGGGCTGTCCCATAACAGAAGGAAATACTGGAAATTTGGGAAATATAAATGGGTTATGGTACAGAAATAAAACAACTAGTAATCATCCAAGTGTGATTAAAGCCCAAAGGTTTAGGACCACATAGTTAGTGGCCCCAGCTACCACATGGAACACTTTAGTTAAGAGCTGCAACTCTCTGAGCTGTTTTTCATCTGTGTGTTTCCTCTGGGCTCAGGGACCCTTCAGTGGTTTCAGGACCAAATGATTCCTGGGCAGGACCACCTGCATCAAGACCATGCACTGCTTCTCTGAAGTCTAGAGATTGGGAAAGACCTCACAGGCTTCAGGGACTCTATCCCCAGAGTGATCCTCAAAGGTGGAAATGGAGATATCCACAATAAGGAAAGGGGCCGATCAAATAAATCCTCCAGTCCTGACTGTGTGTCCCAGGCAAAAGCAGAACGTGTTCAAGAATAGTGTTCCCAATCATTAAATAAAAAACCTTTCATTTTTTTACCCACGTGAAATTTGCCACAACTAGGAACCAGGTTATACAGTGAGAGCCACACAGGGAGAAAGGGAGAGGGAAAGAAATACATGGTCATAGACATGGGGACCGAGGGAACCCAGTGGAGCTGGAACACACTGTCACACAGGGCATGTGGGAAAAGGTGGGGACATTACTGAAAGATGGCAAAGAAGGTGGAGCACTGAACTGATGCCTTCGAACTGTGGTGCTGGAGAAGACTTCTGAGAGTCCCTTGGACTGCAAGGAGATCAAACCAGTCAATCTTTAAGGCTATCAACCCTGAATATTCCTTGGAAGGACTGATGCTGAAGCTGAAACTCCAGTATTTTGGTCATCTGATGCAAAAAGATGACTCACTGGAAAAGGGTCTGATGCTGGGAAAGATTAAGGGCAAGAGAAGAGGGTGTCAGAGATTGAGATATATAGATGACATCACAGATGCATTGGACGTGAACTTGGGCAATCTCCAGAGATGGGGAGGGACAGAGACCTGCAGTGCTGCCATCCACGGGGTTGCAAAGAGTCGGACACGGCTGAACAACTGAACAACAAAGGTCCAGGGCACTAATTAGATAAAGGAAGCTGTTCATAAGCTGCCTGCTTGGGGCTGGGGACAGGGGTAGGGGGTGGAGGTATGACATTTCAGTTCAGAACTGGGAATTCCTGAGCAGATCAGGGGAAGCCAGTAAGAGTAGAGGCCAAGTGTTCAGTGCATTTTCCCTCTGGGCTGATTCCCCCCGGGCAGCCTTCCAGCTTCCTGTTTTCTGGCTCTGGAGGGGCTGCCAGCGGCAAGGCACGGAGACCCGGTATCTCCGCCACCAGGTCACCGGGTCCCCTCCCCACCCCTGCTCCCCACTTCCTTGCCCAGGCGTGCCCCGCCTTCCCAGGGTGAGGAAGGGAACAGGACAGCATTGGGAGGGTCCACACTTGTTTCTGAAATGCGCGGCAGCGGAGGACTCCATGACTACTGCGTATCACGGCCGGGGGCCACTCACCAGAAGAACAGGCGCGAGCAGAGGTTCGCTTTCTGCAGCGGGTTGGGCTTCACCTTCGGGTCCAGCAGCGGCATCGTGCCGGCCGGGGCGGGCGTGGAGCGGCGCTGCGCTACTCTGGCCGCTGTGAGGCTTCCGCTGCTCCTGGAGGAGACTAGGGGGATGTTGGAGACCAATCCGCCTTCGGGGTCTGCTGGGCGAGCCCTGAGAACAACAAGCTTCTGGGGGTGGAGCACCCACCGCCCGCCAGGTCTCCGCCTCCCGGGGACTGCGCCAACCTCCCGGGTCGCCTCCGGGTCACCGGCTCTGCTTTGCTGTTATGGCTCTGGGAGAAGTAGGGCCGTGTGTGGGGCTGCAGAACGAAGAGGCCGTCAGGCCAAAGCTTCCAGGAGCCACATGCAAGTGGGAGGTAAGGCCACCGGCTCTTTGATGGAGGAGGGTAGGCTAACCGGACAGCAGGAACAAACCAGCTCTAAGGATCCCACCTGGCTGCAGATTCTGCTGAAACTCCTATTCTGAGCCCAGGCGCTCACCCAGAAGGTGAAGAGGGCAGGCTCAGGCTCTGCCCTCCTCTGCTGCTCCGAAGCTCCCCATGGGCTGCAGGGAAGGCCTGGAGAAAGCTGTCAGAAAGCATGATCAGCCCATGTGAGATGTCCTGTGGCATTTCACTCGTTGCATTGTGAGGGAACCTCTGTGAGCTTTTTGCTGCCCTCTTAGATTGGGAAGGGGGAGTCTGGGGGGAGGGAAACTGCCTCCTAATTTCTTTCATCATGTTTTCAAAACTTAGATAAGTAACAGTGACATATGTCACAAAATATATTTCTGGGGACCTTACCTCAGTTTCAAGTCTAACAATGTCTTGGTCAGGAAGGTATTATCCCTATCCTACAGATGAGAAAGATGAGGCTCAAGGACAGTACTTGTCCAAGGTCTTGGACCCAAGTTTGGGGTTCGGCAAGGTTGTCTCACTGGTACATGGACAGTGTGTGTGAAAAGTGCCTAGAATATGCTGTGTGAATGAATGAATGACTGCAGGACTGAATGAACAAAATCTTGGGCTCCTACTCATAAGTATTTAGTCACCAGCTCAACAGTGTCTCTTCCCTTCTACTCTAAATGAAGAAATATCAGAATTTTTGTACCTACAACAATATCACCATATTATTCTTTAATAATTTCTCATATACCTTGGCTAAGATTGGTGTTATTAATGACGGCTTTAGCTTCAGTTATGGAAGATGAAAAGGTAAGTTCCAGAAAACTGGTGTACAGCAATGTGATAATATTGCTGTGTACCATTAATTTGCTTAAAGAGTAGTAGTTCTCAACATAAAAAAGAAAGGAAAAAAAGAAAAATGGAAAAAGTGTAAAGTGATGGACATGTTGATTGGCTTGGTTGTGATAGTTTATGGTGAATGGCATCAAATTTGTGACCTCCGAAGCAGAAGATATAGCTTCGGGCCAAGGACCAGGCTTGATCACTAAAGAGCTTTTCTGTAGCAGAGTTTTATTAAGCTATGAAAAGGGACAGAGAAATCTTCTGACATAGACATCAGAAGGGGGAAGGGGGGCGGGGGATGGAGAGTGCCCCCACTAGGCAGTTGTATCAAGGCCTTATATATTTCACTAGACCCACTCCCAAAACACACATTGGAAGATGACAGGATTAGTCAGGAGGTTCTCAAGAAGGAGAAACATGTCCTGGAGCAAGCTACATTGTTATATTGAGTACCACAAAGGGATGTAGGAAAAAAAAGTTTGTCTTTTTCTCCTTGAGAGCCCCAGACCCCTTTCTTCTTCTTTAGGGCTCCAGACCCCTTTCTCCTCCTCGGGGACCCTGGACTTCTTAGCAACCTATCTAGGAATTGACTCTCTCAGTTGTGATGAATATTTTACAATGTATATGTAAATGAAGTCATCCTGTTGAACATCTAAATATATATACTATTTGTCAATTATACCTTAATGCTAGAGGGGAGATTGATTTTAAAGAAACGTTTAATGTATTCAGACTTTTTTTTATGAGTCAAACATCTAAGAATGGCAAGGTATTGATAATTTTGTATTGATGGGCATGATGAGAATTTATTACACTATTTTCTTGATATTTCATGCATGTTTGAAATTTTCTGTTGCAAAAAAGAAGAATGATTAGAGCTGAAAATTTTAATTTTTCAATTACCTACCTTTCTTGTGTTAGCTCTCTCTCAGATAATGCAATCCACAATGTATGGTACCAGACTTGTCCTGATTTACAGTTCTCTTTTACATTCCCCAGATTTTCCAGTGCTGTAAACACTCAGCTACTCAAAAATAAAGGAATTGGTTGCTGCAGTTGGAAGTCTAGTGACTTCCTTGTCAGTCGGCCCCAGACTATTCTGTCCGGTCCCCACAACTATCTCAGGACCATAATTAGCCATCTCCAAACTGACAAATACGTTCAGTCCCTTTAGTTTCTGCTGTCTTTTTTTTTTTTTTAAACTAAGATATTTTGAAACTTCTTAGCATCCTCTTCTGTACATAAAAACCTTGAATGTGATCTAATTCATGAAAAGAAATCATCCTCTCATTTCAGAACTTTGTTGCTAGTAATGAATTACTTCTGTCACTTCCCACTGGCTCTCAGACATATTTGCATTATGACACTTTTACAGAGAGTTCTGGTATAAAAACTTAAACAAAACTCCTTATTTCCTGTCAATATATTCTATTTGATCTTCCTTTAAGATGTTATAATAATAATGGAAACTTAAGTTATTTTGTTTTCAGTTCACTGGAAACACTAGTCCACTACCGAGATGAGTTGTCCAGAAACTGTTAAGAGTTGATAAAGATGTCCTCGGAAAAAAATATACCTAAAATTTGAAGTTCCTATTTTCATTAGGCTCATAATCTTGGAAAAGAATAGGTAAAAAGGAAATTTCAGCAAAATAATAAAAAGTAATAAAATAAAACAAACACATTCATTCTTACCCTGATAAATTAAGGATGTTTCGTGATGGTGCTGGCGCTGATTGTGTCACACATTTTCACACTTCAAATGTTTTTCAGCGAAATAAAGAGGCCTAATAGCCATCAATAAAAAAAAAAGAAAGAAAAACCAGAATACCCCATCCTAATGAAGGCAAAGTCTGAGAGGCACTGTAGTATATTATTGGCAAAATATAAATTAGAATAGTTTTTTCATAAAATAATCTAACAATATTTATTTTTAAGAGCCTTAAAATTGTTCATTCTTTGTGACTCAATAAGATTTCCACTTTGAAGATGACGAAGATAAAAAGTCAGCTATAAACAGCTACTTATGTACAAATACTCAAACAGTGAATAATCTGCCTGCAATGCAGGAGACCAGGATTCAATCCCTGGATAGGGAAGGTCCTGTGGAGAATGAAATGGCAACCCATTCCAGGAAGTGCTCTTGCCTGGAGAATTCCATGGACAGAGGAACCTAGCAGGATATAGTTCATGGGATCACAGAGTCGGACATGACTGAGCAACTAACTCTCACTTTCATGTTTCTCAGAGCAGTGCTTATTATAACATTAGAATTTAGAAACATCCTAACTTCTAAGCTCAGCAAAAACAAAATGATTGAATAAATCATGAATCATTTTTAGAGAAGTGTTTTAGATTTCCCTGGCCATAGAGTGGATAAGAATCCACATGCTAACGCAGGGGACACAGGTTCAGCCCCTGGTCCAGGAAGATCCCACATGCAGCCAAGGGGCAACTAAGCCCAAGCACCACAACTACTGAAGCCTGTGTGCTTAGAGCGCATGCTTGGCAACAAGAGCAGTCACTGCAATGAAAAGCCTGTTCAGTTCAGTTCATGCACTCAGTCGTATCCGACCTTTTGTGACCTCATGGACTGCAACATGCCAGGCTTCCCTGTCCATCACCAAATCCCAGAGCCTGCTCAGACTCGTGACCATTGACTCGGTGATGCCATCCAACCATCTCATCCTCTGTTCCCCTTCTCCTCCGACCTTCAGTCTTTCCCAGCATCAGGGTCTTTTCAAATGAGTCAGTTCTTCACATCAGGTGGCCAAAGTATTGGAATGTTAGCTTCAGCATCAGTCATTCCAGTGAATATTCAGGACTGATTTTCTTTAGGATTGACTAGTTTGATCTCCTTGCAGTCCTGGGGACTCTGAAGAGTCTTCTTCAACACCACAATTCAAAAGCATCAATTCTTTGGCGCTCAGGTTTCTTTATGGTTCAGTTCTCACATCCATACATGACTACTGGAAAAACCACAGCTTTGACTAGACAGACTTTTGTCAGCAAAGTAATGTCTCTGCTTTTTAATATGCTGTCTAGGTTGGTCAGAGCTTTTCCACCAAGGAGCAAGCAGCTCCTAATTTCATGGCTGCAGTCACCACCTGCAGTGATTTTGTAGCCCAAGAAAATAAAGTCTGTCAGTGTTTCTATCGTCTCCCTATCGATTTGCCATGAAGTGATGGGACCAGATGCCATGATCTTTGATTTTTGAATGTTGAACATTAAGCCAGATTTTTCATTCTCCTCTTTCACGTTCATCAACAGGCTCTTTAGCTCTTCTTCACTTTCTGCCTTAAGTCTGGTGTCATCTGCATATCTGAGGTTATTGGTATTTCTCCCAGCAATCTTGATTCCAGCTTGTGCTTCATCCAGCCCAGCATTTTGCATGATGTACTTTGCATATAAGTTAAATAAGCAGGGTGACAATATACAGCCTTGACATACTCCTTTCACAATTTGGAACTAGTCCTTTGTTCCATGTCTGGTTCTAACTGTTGTTTCTTGACCTGGATACAGCTTTCTCAAGAGACAGATAAGGTGGTCCAGTATTCTCATCTCTTGAAGACTTTTACATAGTATCTTGTGATCCACACAGTCAAAGACTTTGGCATAGTCAAGAAAGCAGAAGTAGATGTTTTTCTGGAATTCTCTTGATTTTTCTTTGATCCAACAGATGTTGGCAATTTCATCACTGGTTCCTCTGCCTTTTTTAAATCAGGCTTGAACCTCTATAACTTCTCAGTTCATGTACTGTTGAATCCTAGCTTGCAGAATTTTGAGAATTACTTTGCTGAGTGAGGCCCCAGAGAAGCCTTCTGATGGCTGCAGCTCTATCGTGTATCTGATTGCAGCCTCATGAGGGACCCTGAGCCAGATCACCCAGCCAAGCTGCTCCCAGCTTCCTGACCCTCAGAAATTCTGCAAGATTTGGAGTATCCAGGAGTCTCCAGTAGAGGCGTGACTCAGCAGTGGCCTGCTGCTGGGTCAGGGGCACTGAATACAACAGTGTGTGAACAAGTCCTTTTGAAGGAGGTCACCATTATCTTCATTACCCCCACCATAGTTTGGCCTTAGGCCAAACAACAGAGAGGGAACACAGCCCCACCCATCAACAGAAAATTGTATTAAAGATTTACTGAGCATTGCCCTAGCATCAGAACAAGACTCAGTTTCCCTCATAATCAATCTCTCTCATCAGGAAGCTTCCATAAGCCTCTTATCCTTATCCATCAGAGGCCAGACAGAAGGAAAACCACAATCACAGAAAACTAACCAAACTGATCACATGGATCACAGCCTTGTCTAACTCAATGAAACTATGAGCCATGCCATGTAGGGCCACTCAAGATGGACAGGCCATGGTGGAGAGTTCTGACAAAACATGGTCCACTGGAGAAAGGAATGGCAAACCAGTTCAGTATTCTTGCCTTGGGAACCCCATGAACAGTATGAATAGCTCATGTTTCACAACAAACAGTAGCCCCCACTCACCACAACTAGAGAAAACCCAGGCAGCAACAAAGACCTAGAACAACAACAGCAAAAATGATATTGAAAGCTTTGAACAGTGATCAAAATGGGAGAAGATCTTAAAAAAGCTGGATGCTGAAAGTGTACTAATGAAAGCAACAAAGAAGTTGTGAGGTATTCTGGCAAAGAAGCTATTAGGCTCTGCCTGACATTCCCATTCCTTCATTTCTCTTTCATGGCAAAACGTGCTGTGTATCACCTTTCAACTCAGAATTAGTCCACTGTATACTGACTTATCTTTACTGCATTGACAGCTAATACCTTTTTCTGACTCAACTGTAGGTTCTTTCTGGATTCTTACTTTGTAGTAGGTTTTGCTGGATTCTGCCTGGTGATGGTATTTTACTATTGACCAGAGTCTACCACACAGAGGAATCAAGATCAAAGTGATAGTTTTTATTTTTTTTTTTTTTGGCTGGGGGAGGTGGGCAGGGAAGGGGTTTGTTGTTTTACTCTCTGCAGTGGGTTTCTCTGGATTCTGTGTGATGACAGTATTTTACTATTGACAACAATCTACCAGATGGAAGATCCACAGTAAGATGATAGCTTTAGAAAAGAAGCAACTGGGAAACAGCAACTGGCTTTTGGTTCAAAGCTGGTAGTTTTGGTCTGAGAGCCAGAGGTGCCACCTCTTCAAATGAGCTGATCTGTAAGGATCCATTTAACGCCATGTCATGTAGCCACACAAAGTTCAGAATCAAATTATGTGGTATAGCTTGCTTGTATCCCATGAGAGACACCACTGAGACCAAATCCTGGACTAAAAGTTTTAATACCTTTATGTGAATGTCATTTATCATTCTGCAGCAGCCAAGAGACTTAGTTTCTACTCATTAATCAAAACAGCCAGGGAGGCCATTTCTAGCACACATCTAGATGTCCTGTTGGGTCATAACCTTTACTCTGCTAAACTCAAACCACTTTTCTTATTTCAAATTTAGAATTTCACCCAGCAACTGAGTATCAAGCATTGCCATCCATCTCTATCAGTCAACTTGTTCAGTTTCCATAAAACAATCATCTCTGTATCATAATGGCCCTTCTTTGTAGATCCACCTAGGTGTTTTATTACATTTTCCTCCACTGTTTAAAAAAATTAGAAGATGGGAAGAATTGATATGCTAGTATAACAATACAATTAATGTAAATATGGAGAGAACATGAAATGAAAGAAAGGAGGTGATGCTTCAACCTGGATTGGATGCATATTTGAAGTAAGCTGGTTCATTATGTATTTAATTTTTAAGGAGGAGAAACCATTTTTTTTTTTTTTGAACCTATGAAATATCTAGGGTAGTTTTACTCAAACTACCAAAATTTGGAAGCCATCATGATATTCTTCAACAGGTGAATGGACAAACTGGTTCATCCAGGCAATAGAGTACTATTCAGCACTAAAAAGAAATGAGCTACCACCGCATGAAACAACACGGAGGAAACATAAATGCTCATTACTAAGTGAAAGGAGTCAGTCTGAAAAGGCTACATGCTGTATGATTCTAACTATATGACAAAAAGGCAAAACTATGGAGACAGTAAAAGATCAGTGTTTCCGGAGGGTGGAGGTGGGATGAGAGATGAGTAGATGGAGCACAGGGGATTTTTAGGGCAATGAAAATACTCTGGATTATACAACAATGATGGAAATGTTATCATACATTTGTCTAAACCCATGGAATGCACAACACCAAGAGTGAACCCTGATGTAAACTACGGATTTCCGGTGCCGGGAGAAATATTAATAACCTCAGATATACAGATGACACCACCCTTATGGCAGAAAGTGAAGAGGAGCTAAAAAGCCTCTTGATGAAAGTGAAAGAGGAGAGTGAAAAAGTTGGCTTAAAGCTCAACATTCAGAAAACTAAGATCATGGCATCTGGTCCCATCACTTCATGGGAAATAGATGGGGAAACAGTGGAAACAGTGTCAGACTTTATTTTTTTGGGCTCCCAAGTCACTGCAGATGGTGACTGCAGCCATGAAATTAAAAGACACTTACTCCTTGGAAGAAAAATTATGACCAACCTAAATAGCATATTGAAAAGCAGAGACATTACTTTGCCAACAAAATCCATCTAGTCAAGGCTAGTAGTCATGTATGGATGTGAGAGTTGGACTGTGAAGAAAGCTGAGCACTGAAGAATTGATGCTTTTGAACTGTGGTGTTGGAGAACACTCTTGAGAGTCCCTTGGACTGCAAGGAGATCCAACCAGTCCATTCTAAAGGAGATCAGCCCTGGGATTTCTTTGGAAGGAATGATGCTAAAGCTGAAACTCCAGTACTTTGTCCACCTCATGCAAAGAGTTGACTCATTGGAAAAGACTCTGATGGTGGGAGGGATTGGGGGCAGGAGGAGAAGGGGATGACCCAGGATGAGATGGCTGGATGGCACACTGACTCGATGGACATGAATCTGAATGAAGTCCGGGAGTCGGTGATGGACAGGGAGGCCTGACATGCTGCAATTCATGGGGTCGCAAAGAGTCAGACATGACTGAGCGACTGAACTGAACTGAACTGAACTGATGTGTCTCTATAGATTCATCAGATGTAGCAAATCTTTCGTTTTATGTTGATGGTGGGGAGGCTATGGGCTGTGGGGGCAGGGGAGAAAAGGAAATCTCTGTGCCTGCCCCACCCCACCTCCCCCAGAAAGAAAAATCTATGATATCTTTGTGAGATACTGATGAAAACTATACATCCAAAAGATGAAGTGCTGGAACTTCCCTGGTCGTCCAGTGGTTAAGAAGCCGCCTGCCCATGCAGGAGACATGGGTTCTATCCCTGCCCTCGGAAGATCCCACACTCTAACCTGCACTCTAGACCCTGCATTCTGCAACTACTGAGCTCACCAACTATAGCTCCTGAAGCATGTGCACCCTAGGGCTTGTGCTCCACAACAAGAAAAGATACTGCAATGAGAAGCCCACACACCGCAATGAAGAGCAGCCCTTGCCCACCGCAAGCAGAGAAAGTCCATGCAAAGCAACAAAGACTCAGCACAGCAAAAACTAAAATAAGCAAATAAATAAATTTTTTAAATGAAGTGTTATAATAGAGAAAATGAGATTTTTAAAGTTATAGATTAGATTCATATTAATAAAATGTCCCAATGATCCCTTATAGTATTTCTTAGACTTATAAATCATATGATAACTTTCTTCAATTTAATCAGGAAAATAAGAAAAAATTACCTTTACTCTTGTCAATTTTTAAATATAACTGATAAAACACTGTGTTAGTCACTCAGTCGCGTCTGACTCTTTGCGACCCCACAAACTATAGTCCACCAGGCTTCTCTGTCCATGGAATTCTCCAGGGAAGAATACTGGATTGGATTGCCATACCCTTCTCCAGAGGAACTTCCCAACCCAGGGATTGAACCCTGGTCTCCTGCCTCACAGGCAGATTCTTTACCATTTGAACTACAGGGAAGTCTTATAAAACACTACCAGAGTTATAATCTCCTTCCCACCACTTGCAAATCAAGTCCATTTTGCTTCATTAAATTTTCTGTTTATTAAAAATAACTTCATGGAAATTAAGAGAAATAGAATTTGAGGTAAGAAATATATCTATAAAATTAATTTGTACTGCATATTATTAACATTTAATCTATATTTTGATACTCATATAACATTCAGAGGTTAAAAAGCTGAAGTATTCTTTCTAAACATAAAGAACTTTAGAATTCTTTGTCTTCTGAGAAGAGACTTCTCTTGCTTCCTTTTATACAGTCTACTTTCAGTTGCACTCTCAAGGAAACTGTGGGTATAAAAGTAGCAAATTGCATCTGAATGAAATGTGTTTCCTACCCTCACCAAGCATACAACTCATACTGCGTGTGCAATTCCCATTCTCAAGAGTCACGCCTTTGCATGAAGGCTTTCATCGTATGTGGACAACAGAAATGAAGTCCATCATGTGTCAATATTAAAACAGAAGTATTGACTTTTTATGGACATTTTCTTGAAAATGTATTGCTGATGTCCCTCCTTCACAGAATTTGCAGAATATGACAAGCATTATTAACTATTTGATATCACTATCATATTATGCCATTTGGTGCAATACTCTTAGGGGCAAATGAAACATAGGTATAGGGTTTTACAGATTTATTTATATACACTTAGTTCAGTTCAGTCGCTCAGTCGTGTCCAACTCTTTGCGACCCCATGAATTGCAGCACGCCAGGTCTCCCTGTCCATCACCAACTCCCAGAGTTCACTCAAACTCACGATGATGCCATCCAGCCATCTCATTCTCTGTCGTCTCCTTCTCTGCCTGCCCCCAATCCCTCCCAGCATCAAAGTCTTTTCCAATGAGTCAGCTCTTCGCATGAGGTGGCCAAAGTACTGGAGGTTCAGCTTTAGCATCATTCCTTCCAAAGAAATCCCAGGACTGATCTCCTTTAGAATGGACTGGTTGGATCTCCTTGCAGTCCAAGGGACTCTCAAGAGTCTTCTCCAACACCACAGTTCACAAGCATCAATTCTTCAGCACTCAGCTTTCTTCACAGTCCAACTCTCACTTCCATACATGACTACTGGAGAAACCATAGCCTTGACTAGACGGACCTTTGTTGGCAAAGTAATGTCTCTGCTTTTGAATATGCTATCTATGTTTGGTCATAACTTTCTTCCAAGGAGTAAGCGTCTTTTAATTTCATGGCTGCAATTACCATACAATATACAGCCTTGACGTAGTCCTTTTCCTATTTGGAACCAGTCTGTTGTTCCACGTCCAGTTCTAACTGTTGCTTGCTGACCTGCATATAGGTTTCTCAAGAGGCAGGTCAGGTAGTCTGGTATTCCCATCTCTTTCAGAATTTTCCACAGATTATTGTGATCCTCACAGTCAAAGGCTTTGGCATAGTCAATAAAGCAGAAATAGATGTTTTTCAGGAACTCTTTTGCCTTTTCAATGATCCAGCAGATGTTGGCAATTTGATCTCTGGTTCCTCTGCCTTTTCTAAAACCAGCTTGGACATCTGGAAGTTCATGGTTCATGTACTGCTGAAGCCTGGCTTGGAGAATTTTGAGCATTACTTTACTAGCATGTGAGATGAGTGCAACTATGCTATAGTTTGACCATTCCTTGGCATTGCCTATCTTTGGGATTGGAATGAAAACTGACCTTTTCCGGTCCTGTGGCCACTGCTGAGTTTTCCAAGTTGCTGGCATATTGAGTGCAGCACTTTCACAGCATCATCCTTCAGGATTTGAAATAGCTCATCACATCCACCAAGTTTGTTCATAGTGATGCTTACTAAGGACCACTTGACTTCACATTCCAGGATGTCTGGCTCTAGGTGAGTGATCACACCATCGTGATTATCTTGTTCATGAAGATCTTTTTTTACAGTTCTTCTGTGTATTCTTGCCATCACTTCTTAATACCTTCTGCTTCTGTTAAGTCCATACCATTTCTGTCCTTTATCGAGCCTATCTTTGCATGAAATATTTCCTTGGTATCTCTAATATTCTTGAAGAGATCTCTAGTCTTTCCCATTCTGTTGTTTTCCTCTATTTCTTTGCATTGATCACTGAAGAAGGCTTTCTTACCTCACTTACTAACAGCAAATTAACTTTAAAATTTTTCACATCTATTTTTTTCTATATTTTTGTTTCTTCTCTTGTCTTTTCTAATAATACTTTACTTTTTACTACTTTTAAACTTGCTTGTAAAGTAAGATTTAATAGGGTTTAAAGTAAGGACCTGAGGATCTCTGCTAAGAATAATTATGAGTTTGCAGATCTAATTTTGGCAACTTAGATGCCTCTTGGTGTCAGATGTCTACTGTGAGACTGAAATTACCCAAGGATGACAGCTGGAAAAGTGAATGTTATCAGAAGGTGCTTTGGTTTACTAATGGCCTTATGAAAGTGAAGGTGAAAGTGAAATTTTCTCAGTCTTGTCAGACTCTTTGAAACCCCATGGACTATGCAGTCCATGGAATTCTCCAGGCCAGAATACTGGAGTGGGTGGCCTTTCCCTTCCCCAGGAAATCTTCCCAACCCAGGGATTGAACCCACGTCTCCCGCATTGCAGGCAGATTCTTTACCAGCTGAGCCACCAGGGAAGCCCATGGCTTTGTAAGTGTTCCTAAATCATTAGTAAATTTCCGCTCTTCGTTTGACATGAAATAGTTTAAGAATGCTAAAAATATTCCCTAACTTATTTTTTAAATGTAAATAATTCCCAAATGGATTACATATATTCATACTTTTCTATCGTTATTTAAGGATTTTCATTAAAGAATAAGATATACAGAAACAAAGGGAAAGAGGGAGAGAGAAGCCCAAGGCTGAGCCCCGAGACCGTCCAGCACTCACAGGTGGAGACTCACCCAAGGAGAATGAGGCAGGAGAGAAAGCGCAGTCACCGGGGCAGGAGAAGCGGGAGCCCACGCCTCCGAGAGGCTGGTAAGTTAGAGAGAGACAGTACCAGTTGGATTTGGCAAAGACAGGGATTTTGGTGACTTAGGAAAAGCATTATTTTAAAGAGAAAGAGATTGAAGCCGTTTAAAGATGTGTTGAGCAGATAACTGTGTCTGAAGGTGTCGAAAAGTGGTTGTACACAACTCCTGTGAGAAATTTGCTCTGAGGAGGAACAGAAAACAGAAAAAGAAGTAACTGCAGGACCATAACCCTTGAGGAGCCACTCATCCATTGTGATCTGTTCAATAGCCAGTGTGAAAACAGACTGAGTAACATGGGTGGGCCGATGTTGTCAGTATCTGCCCCGGTGCCTTCCCTGTCACCCTCGCCTGACTTCCTGCAACTCTGCCTGAGGGCTTTGTCTGCCACCTGAGTTGGCTCTGCTAAAGCACAAGGCAGCCAGCAGTGCTGGGGAATTTAATGTCTTCCTCTGCTCCACCTGGGCATCCTTCAGTCAACAGACAGATAGGAGCTGGTATGTCAATACCCCCACTCCTTCATGCAGGGAAGCTAACCCTGAGGCTTGTGCTCCACACTGCCTCCTAGAGTTTCTCAGCAGGATTGTGTTCCAGTAACCCAGCCTGCAACATACCTGGTAACACATCCTGTGCGGCCCTCTCTCCCTTTCTTGTCTCACTTCCCCACTCCATTACCAGTGTTTCCTGGGACCCCCTCCCAAATAACCTATTGCATTCAAATTCTCATCCTAGACTTTAGCTTCAGCAAACCCAAACTAAGACAACTGAAAATATTCATGTAATGACATGAAACCATTATACCAATTCTGCTCAAGAATGCACGAAACAAGAAACCTTAAAAGAAAATATTTCAAAATGATAACAATGATCATTACTTTATTGTGGGATTATTGGTGATATTTTTTTAAAAAGTCTTGTCTTTCCTCAAGAAAAGAAAGTGGTTTTCTTTTGGTAAAGAAGTACTGTAACTACAATATACAGATTAATAGAGATTTTGTGAATTTCAGAAGGTGGTCTTAAAAGAACAAATAAAGGGAAAGAAAGAAAGGGAAGTCGCTCAGTCATGTACAGCTCTTTGCAACCCCATGGACTGTAGCCCGCCTGGCTCCTCTGTCCGGGGGATTTCGCAGGCATGTATACTGGAGTGGGTTGCCATTTCCTTCTCCAGGAGATCTTCCTGACCCAGAGATCAAACCTGGGTCTCCCGCATTGCAGGCAGACGCTTTACCATCTGAGCCACCAGGGAAGCCCTAAAAGAACAAAAAGTATTACCAAAGAAAATACAGCTGCTGCTAACTTTCTCAGCAGCACATAGCAAATGAAGTACCGATATTCATACGAAAAACACACCAATGGCTATTGTTATAGTTACCATTTATTGAATGTGTAACAATACTCTTTTATCATCTCACAAATCCTTGTCATACTACTGTAAGGTATGTATTATTCTTATCTTTTTACATAAAATATAGTTCAGACAACAGTGAATTCTCCAAAATGGGGGAAGATTTGAACCCAGATATTGGTCCCAAAGCCCATGAACTTCCTGCCACTTTGGGCTGCCTCTCTCTGTACCTTCAGGTATTATTTTAGTGTCACCAACAGAAAGTCAAGAGTAATCACTGCATCAACATTTCTGATGTGCTTGGTGCAATTTAGAACTAGGAGGATAGATGTGTATAAAGACACTTTGCTGGGGCAAATGGCTTCTTCAGAGAAAGCTGAAGTGTGGTCACCAGAGGCATGTTGGATAGAACAATTAGAATGCTGTGCTGTCAAACCGTGGAAGCAAGAACAGTAAACCACAGTGGTGGAAAAATCAAACTGTACCACAAAGAAATGGATTTTTTAAACTACAAGGCCAAGAAAGCACAACTCTAAAGTATATCTGAGCTTAAAGGACCGAAAATGGCACAGAGTACATAATAACATACTGTAGAATAAAGTTTTGGTCACAATTAGGTTCTTTGGTCACACTCTACACAAGAACAGCTCTTACTTATCTCTCAGCTGTGTTTGCTTGACTGTCTACTAGATGCCAGTCACTCACTACTTTATTTACAAGGTAAAATGCAGATTAATCTTTAAGAGATAATGGAGAGATAAGCCTGTTATTTCTATTTTAGCTTATTAAAAATGAGCTAAGAGTTATAATTGCTGGATCTGCACTGGTTCACAATGCCTGGACCATAAGCTTCTTAAAGCAAGAGAAGGTCCGCTCCTTCAGACTCAAGTGCCCACTCAATGCCCTGCCCACAGGACGTCTTAGAAAGCACATGCCTGGTGAATGACAAGGATACCCACACCCCACCAGAAAGAGGAGGGCACTGCAACCTCTAAAAACATTTACTGTGACTCAAAAAGTTTCTCTGTCTCTCAGGAACAAAGGGAGAACTATGCTTCCTCCACTGCCTGAGATATACAGGGATAATGGCCAATGCTGATCAGTGGAGGTGAGCATAAATGATGGACAAATTCAGCCAGACTACTTAGATGACGGCCCCAAACTCCCTAGTGTCTGTTCTACTCCTAGGTTGCTCCTGGAGGAATCCTGTTTTGATAAGAGAGGGAAAGAGGAAAGACCAAAGCACATTCTTCTAGGGGCATGAAGGCAGTTACCCAGCAACTGATGCATAGAGAAAAGTACATAAGCAAGAAGTAAAATTCTGGTTTCTTTCTCTCTCAAATAAATAAATAAATTTAAGTGAACTAATAAGTGCACATCAGTATAAGAGGAAAATAAGTAACTTCAGAATTTTTCGCATATAGGAAAACCATCTGAATAAAAAAATAGAAATATTTTTTAAAATATAAATAATAAAATATAAATAAAATATATAAATAAAAAATAATAAATGCACTCAATGCTGATTGTACTGTTTCTGTCTATAGTTTACAATGACTGTAGCCCTCTCTGTCTATAAAAATCTTTTGTCCACTGATTGTCAAGGGAGGGGCGTCAGCCTTTGGACAGGAGTCTACCCTCCCCCCAACACACAAACCAGCATCCAAAATAAAGCAAATGTTCCTTTCCATCAACCTGGCCTCTTTATTGGCTTTTGAGCAGTGAGCAGACGGACCTCCCTTCCCTTTTATGGCCTTCTATGGTCAGCCTTGGAACTATCACAGCACCTGTCATGGTGAGAGGGGAGTGAATTTTAGTGTTACAATGAAGGCGTAATGAGTCAGAAGTCAGAGACCAGACCATGCTCAAAGCCATCTTGATTTTAGCTGGCTCAAGCCAGTTTTTGTGGGATCTTGTTTATCTCAATATCTGTACCCACCTACTTCCTTCCTGCCTCACAAGCATAGACACACTGTTTCCATAGTGACGAGGCCGTCTTAGCTCGTCACCTGAGAGCCCAGACCTGGTTCTCTGTGGACCCTGATGCCTAGGTCTTTTCTTTTCCTAGTTAAATAATACCCAGTTGTCTTCCTTAAATGAAGGGTGCCAGGGGCTCCCATTATTTCAGGAGCAACATCAAGCCCCAGACAAGAGGGAGCTACCTTATGGGTTAAAAAAAACAACAACAAAATAAAACTGATTATATCAATACCTTCCTTTTCGGACCTTCAGGAATAGAAGAGAAATTGGTCTCTTTTTCCTCATCAGAATTTTCTCCACAGGTAACAAAGGAAATAGTCATTAAAGGTAAGTCGGGGCCCTTGATATTCCATGAGGCTGGGCTGCGATGAAACAGTCACCAACAAAGCCCATAAAAAATTCCCTGGGAGTAAAAGTAAAACCTTGGTAATCAAATAAAGTCTACTCTTTTGTTATTCTGTTTGTGCTGAGTCGAGTCTCACTTGCTCACAGGGTGCTTCATGAAGAGGGTTCACACCTGGCCCAGTAGACAAGACTCCCTAGTGTGAAATGTCTGTGTTGACATCTCAGCTTGGAGGGACAAGACTCCCTGATGTGAAACGGCTGCATTGACATCTCAGCTTGGAGGGCCGAGTGCAGGATCCTTGCCCCCAGCACTGTGATTCAAGATGGCACTGAGGTGTCCAATGCAGAGATGCTGAGCCCGGAACTACAATATGGAGCCACCAGCAGCACAGCTGAGCTGGTCCTATGAGAACACCCCCGGCCCCCAGTTGACAGGAATCACATTCAGGAGCGCTGTGGAGGGTTTTCAGAGCAAACAGTGTCCTCCAGAGCACATTCTACTGGCATGAGCCACACCTGGAAGAGGAACTTCCCAGGTGGCTCAGCAGTAAATATCCCACCTGCCAATGCAGGACACTCGTGTTGATCCCTGGGTCAGTAAGACCTCCTGGAGCAACCCACTCCAATATTCCTGCCTGGGAAGTCCCATTGACAGAGGATACTGACAGGCTCCAGGCCATGGGGCCACAAAGAGTCAGACATGACTGAGTGTCTGAGCATGCGCACATACACACACACCCCCGGCAGAAGGACCCCCACCTCCTGTCGAGGGTGAGGGGTCTCACTTGGGAGAATCGGTAACAAAATAAGAAATGAAACCCGTTTGTGTTTTTCCTGGTGGCTCAGATGGTAAAGAATCTGCCTGCAGTGCAGGAGACCAGAGTTTGATCCCTGGGTTGGGAAGATTCCCTGGAGATGGGAATGGCTACCCACTCCAGTATTCTTGCCTGGAGAATTCAACGGAATTCTCGTGGGCTATAGTTCAGAAAGTCACAAAGAGTCAGACACAGCTAAGCAACTTACACTTTTTCACACTTTCTAGCAAGGAAAGCAGCTGCCATTTGGGAAGAAATGAGATCTTCTGCCTCCAATAGTGGTTCTCACTTGGCTGCAGGGTGGAATCACCTGTGCAGTTTTAAAGTGTTGATTTCTGCATCCCCTCCTCTGAGATTCTGATTTAACTGAGATGAGGCTTCAGCACTGGGATTTACAGAGCTCCCCTGGTGATTCAAATGTGTAGCCAAGTTTACAAACCACTGGCCTTTGCCATACTGAGGATATAAAGAACTCTACCTGGACGAGGAAGCAGAGTAAACAGACAGAGTGATTCTGCAGGAGCTGGAGTGTATGTTTCTGTGTGCAGGGTGTAGTTGGGGTGGGGGCCTGTGACCCCTTTTGCCCACTCTGAGGTCTTCCTGGCCACTGATTGCACAGCCTTTCCACGTTTCTCACCTGGATGCCTGGATTCTCCTGCACCCTGGTGGTGATTTTCAGTATGATGCAGTTGTCTCAGGAGATTTCATACAAGTCCCACCTTAGTTCATCACAAACCTATGAGCAGGACTCCCAAGGTGTGGCTTGCTGGGAGGGAAATCCTGGGAACTATACAGGATGAGCAGCTCAGCAGTAACTTCAGGAGTTGCTCCTGCACAGGGAAGTTCAGGGAGCTACAGGCCAATGGTCAGGCATGGGTGTGGCACACGGCTGTGACTGGAACCTTCCTGTGCCTGGGATCTGAGGTGTGTGTGTGTGCTTAGTTGTGATGACTCTTTGGGACCCCGTGGACAGAGGATGGGATTTCCCAGGCAGGAATACTGCAGTGGGTTGCCATTTCCTCCTCCAGGGGATCTTCCCAACCCAGGGATCAAACCGGTTACTCTTGCATCTGCTGCACTGGCAGGTGGATTCCTTACCACTAGCGCCCCCTGGGGGCTTGAGGGAACTAATTCTAAAGTCAGTGACGGAATTCCCAGGTTCAGTGATAAAGAATCTGCCTGCCAATGCAGGAGACACAGGAGATGCAAGTTCGATCCCTGGGTCAGGAAGAAGCCCTGGGGGAGGAAATGACAACCCTCTCCAGTATTCTATTCTTGCCTGGAAAATCTCATGATCAGAGGAGCCTGATGGGGTACAGTCACAGGGTCACAAAGAGTTGGACGTGATTGAACACAGGCAGTGACAAGTGCCTACGATATTGAGCATCAAGAAGTGCAGAGGTGTAATAAGCATCCCAGTAAACAGCAGCTGCCTCTTATTCCGCTCTGTGTGACAAGGATGTGCTTTTGCTTAACTATCATATCACATTTAATTTTTTTTTGGTATATGAAAATTCATTACTATCATTCTTTCATCATCAAAGTTTATAATCTTGGTCTTTCCTTGCCTTTGTATAAGGCAAAAAAAGAGACACTGGCTACTTTTACAGCTTTAAAGTAGACTCCAGGAATGTCACCAACAGCATGACCTTTAGCAACCAAATCCAGCAACCAGAACTTTATTATTTCCTCAATAAAATCCAAGCAACCATCTCTGGGTACAAAAGGCTGTGATTTTTTGCCATTCTTGGTGAACTGAACCCTGACACATTTTCTGATGGCAGAATTTGGCTGTTTGGCTTCAACCCCTATTTTTTCAAGCACAATTCTCTTGGCATGAGAAGTGCATCTAAAAGGGTCTTCAGGGCTGTGCCCAAATGGGCTTTCTTGTACTGTTACCATGCTGCTTCTGGGCTTGTCGGTGGCTACAGAGCTTCTTGGCAAAGATTACGATGCTCATCCTACCAGCACCATGGGCCTGAAAGAAAGAGCATCATGTTTAATTTTAACACAAGCTCAGAGGGTATTAGGATGTTAGGACCCCCACCATTTTACAGAGCTTAAGGACCTTGCTAGAGGTCATAAGACTCCTAACTGACAGATGCAGCCTCTGAGCCCCGGTGGAACTGCACAGTCTGTCCCCGCTCCACCCGGTCTCCCTGCCCAAAGACCTGCTCAACCTGACTTCCTGGATGGTCCCTCCAGGGGCCTGCAGCCCCTTTGCTCCTATTGCCCCTGACTCAGGTCCTTCCTTTTGCAGGGCAGCCCCCAAGAGCCCCATGGTCGGCAGGAGGACACCCTTGCCCCAGTCTAGCTTCTTCCAGCAGCCAAATCCCGGGGGTGGGGTCAGGCCAGGTTGTGAGGAGAATCAGGAGAGAAGCAGGAAGGTGTGAGCTTGTGGTCAGCACCTTCCTCTGACCTGGGACAGCCCTCTCTTCTCCTGACACTTCCCGCCACTCAGGGAAGCTCCTCTCAACGCCCCACCCCCCTCCATTACAAGCGCTCCTGTAACTCTGCTGTGGATCAGAGTCACCAGGGGAAGGGCAGAATGCAGAGTCCTAGGCTCCAGCCACAAAGGTCTGATCCAACATCCCAGTCCCAGTAGATTGGGATGCAGGGGGTTCTCTGAGCACATTCTGAGAAGCAGTTAACAGACCTGCCACTCACATGTGTGGGCCCTGGGTCAAGAATATAAATGAAGCCCATCCGATATGTTTAAATATTTAAAAGTTATAAATCAAGCTAACACACTGTCAAGTACACCCTCATAACCACAAGGCAGGCTGGGATTCCTGGAACCTGGAGTTTTGAGCTAGAAGGCAGGACAGCAGAGGGCCCGGCCGACCCAGCCCCCAGCCCTCCCCCTGCTCTTCCCACATCTGGCTCTGACCCTCTTTGTGCCCTGAGGAATCTGCTGCTCAGGCAAGAGCATTACAGCCTTCAAGTCCAAGCTCAGGCCATCCTCTTCCGCCCCATAAACAGCTGTATCTCGACTACCTGTTAGGTTGGGACATGGGCCCCAGGAGGGAAACCTGCACTGGCGCTGGGAGCAGGGGTTCTAGGTCTAGGTGCTCAGAGCATGGCCTGGACGGGGTGGGGCTCCAGGTGGCCACACCCCCTGGTCCTCTCAGGCTGCCTGCATCTGGGGGAAGGTGCAACCGCAGGATGAACTGAGCAGGGCCTCTAAACCAGCGCTTCTCCAACTGTACTGTGAGCAAGACTCACCTGGGATCTGGAGATTTTGTCAGTAGGTTTGGGGTAGAGACCACAACCACATGTTCCTAACAGCCTCCCAAGCCAGCTGACACTGCTGGTACACAGGCCTCACTTAGAACAGCAGGGCTCTGGGACAGGGAGGGCAGAGATTTCCTGTAAAGGACCAGGAAGTACATTTCCAGGCTTTGGGGGCCTTATGGTCTATGCTCAGAAAAACATCTACTTCTGCTCCATTGACTATGCTAAAGCCTTTGACTCTGTGGATCACAACAAACTGTGGAAAATTCTTCAAGAGATGGGAATGCCAGACCACCTTACCTACCTCCTAAGCAACCTGTATGCAGGTCAAGAAGCAACAGTCAGAACCTAACATGGATCGACTGCCTGGGTCAAAATTGGGAAAGGAGTATGACAAGGCTGTATATTGTCACCCTCTTTATTTAACTTACATGAAAAATAATGTGCATATATGTATAACTGAATCACTGTGGTATAGCAGAAATTAACACAACATTGTAAGTCAACTATACTTAAATACAATAAATTTATCTAAAAACAAAGAAACAAAAAAAAACCAAGGGTGTCATTAAGTTCTTTATTAGTGATGTGTACTCTGGTTACTTGCATGGCCTGTGTTTGATGGATTTTCCCACTTCAGATAAACAATTCTTCCTTAAAGAATTAAGCTGAGAAGATACTTTGAGTCCATGAAAGGTCGTGTTCCTCTCAACACCCACACCCCAACATTGACCATTTAGTCAGCCAGTGATGAACTTGGTCTGAATTATTTATGACAATGATTTATGTCACATCATACTTTTCTGTCAATCTGTCTACATTTGTGATCTGGCATTCTACTACAAAATAAGAGCTTTTCCTTCCTCATAGCTATTCTATATCTTATCAGAATCAGTATAAACTCATGGATTAAAAAAAATTTATTGTTGTAAAATGTGGGGTGTAAAACCCTCAATTCTCTGTTCACCATTACTTACCACATTTCTAATGTGATATAAACTACATACCAGAGACTCATTTTTTGCTAGGTGGTCTGCAAAATTTAATTTTTAAAATGTTTTTCATGTAATGTTCTCCAGAATTAAATATGATTAGCTTTTGCATCAAACATGGTTTGGAATACCCAAGGCTTCCACCTATTGGGATGGATACTTGTGAGCATGTTTACTGAGTGGAAGAGAGAATTTAGTCAGAAACATCCAATGTATACTTTGTGCAGAACATTCTTAGTGTGTTTGAGTCTTAACCTTGGTTCTTCTTCATTTTAATTTTATTTAATTGGAAGAAAGTTATTTTACAATATTGTGGTGGCTTTTGCCATACATCAACAGGAATCACCCTTGGATGTACATGTGTCCCATCATCCGGAACCCCCCACCCTCTTCCCCTCTCACCCCATCCCTCTGGGTTGTCCCAGAGCGCTGGCTTTGGGTGCCCTGCTTCACGCATCGAGCTTGCACTGGCCATCTATTTTATGAATGGTAATATACATACATGTTTCAATGCTATCCTCTCATACCGTCCCACCTTCACCTTCTCCAAATAGTCCAATAGTCTGCCCTTTACATCTGTGTCTCTTTTGCTGCCTTGCATATAGTATCATCATTACTGACTTTCCAAATTCCAAAAGTATGCATTAATACACTCTGTTGGAGTTTTTCTTTCTGGCTTACTTCACTGTGTACAATAGGCTCCAGTTTCATCCACCTCATTAGAACTGACTCAAATGTGTTCTTTTTATAGCCAAGTAATATTCCAGTGTGCATATGTACCACGACTTCCTTATCCATTCATCTGCCAATGGACATCTAGGTTTCTTCCACATTTTAGCTATTGTAAACAGTGCTGCAATGAACACTGGGGTACATGTGTCTCTTTCAATTCTTGTTTCCTCAGTGTGTATGCCCAGCAGTGGGATTGCTGGGTCATATGGCAGTTCTATTTCCAGTTTTTTAAGGAATCATGACACGGTTCTCAATAGTGGCTGTACTAGTTTGCATTCCCACCAACAGTGTAAGAAGGTTCCCATTTCTCCACATCCTCTGCAGTATTTATTGATTATAGGCTTTTTGATGGCTGCCATTCTGATCGGCATGAAATGATACCTCATTGTGGCTTTGATATGTGTTTCTCTGACAATGAGTGATGTTGAACCTCTTTTCATGTGTTTGTTAGCCCTCTGTGTGTCTTCTTTGGAGAAATGTCTGTTTAATTCTTTGGCCCACTTTTTGATTGGGCTGATGTTTTTTGATATTGAGCTGCATGAGCTGCTTGTATATTTTGGAGATTAATCCTTTGTCAGTTGTTTTGTCTGCTATTACTTTCTTCCATTCTGAAGGCTGCCATTTCACCTTGTCTATAGTTTCCTTTGTTATGCAAAAGCTTTAAGTTTAATTAGATCACAATATGCCAGCTAATTTGGAAAACTCAGCAAAGGTCAGTTTTCATTCCAATCCCAAAGAAAGGCAATGCCAAAGAATGCTCAAACTACTGCACAATTGCACTCATCTCACATGCTAGTAAAGTAATGCTCAAAATTCTCCAAGCCAGGCTTCAGCAATACGTGAACTGTAAACTTCCAGATGTTCAAGCTGGTTTTAGAAAAGGCAGAGGATCCAGAGAACAAATTGCCAACATCCGCTGGATCATGGAAAAAGCAAGAGAGTTCCAGAAAAACATCTATTTCTGTTTTATGGACTAGGCCAAAGCCTTTGACTGTGTGGATCACAATAAACTGTGGAAAATTCTGAAAGAGATGGGAATATCAGACCACCTGACCTGCCTCTTGAGAAACCTACATGCAGGTCAGGAAGCAACAGTTAGAACTGGACATGGAACAACAAACTGATTCCAAATAGGGAAAGGAGTACATCTAGGCTGTATATTGTCACCCTGCTTATTTAACTTCTATGCAGAGTACATCATGAGAAACGCTGGACTGGAAGAAACACAAGCTGGAATCAAGATTGCCGGGAGAAATATCAATCACCTCAGATATGCAGATGACACCACCCTTCTGGCAGAAAGTGAAGAGGAACTAAAAAGCCTCTTGATGAAAGTGAGAGAGGAGAGTGAAAAAGTTGGCTTAAAGCTCAACATTCAGAAGAACATGCATCTGGTCCCATCACTTCATCGGAAATAGATGGGGAAACAGTGTCAGACTTTATTTTTTTGGGCTCCCAAATCACTGCAGATGGTGATTGCAGCCATGAAATTAAAAGACGCTTACTCGTTGGAAGGAAAGTTATGACCAACCTAGATAGCATATTGAAAAGCAGAGACATTACTTTGCCAACAAAGGTCCGTCTAGTCAAGGCTATGGTTTTTCCAGTGGTCATGTATGGATGTGAGAGTTGGACTGTGAAGAAAGCTGAGTGCCTAAGAATTGATGTTTTTGAACTGTGGTGTTGGAGAAGACTCTTGAGAGTCCCTTGGACTGTAAGGAGATCCAACCAGTCAGTCCTAAAGGAATTCAGTCCTGAATATTCACTGGAAGGACTGATGTTGAAGCTAAAGCTCCAATACTTTGGCCACCTGATGGGAAGAACTGACTCATTGGAGAAGATCATGATGCTGGGAAAGATTGAAGGCACGAGGAGAAGGGGATGACAGAGGATGAGATGGTTGGATGGCATCACTGACTCGATGGACATGAGTTTGATCAAGCTCTGGGAGTGGTGATGGACAGGGAAGCCCGGCGTGCTGCAGTCCAAGGGGTCACAAAGAGTTGGACATGACTGAGTGACTAAACTGAACTGAAACTTGAACAGGAATTTAACTCTCTCTAAATTTTAAATGTTATTAAAAACATTGTTAATGTGTAGTATTTTCTTTTGAAAGCCAATATAGCCTCATTTTAAATATAATTATGATGGTAAATAAGAAGGCAGTGCTGGAGAGGGTAGTACTGATTAACAACTAATCACATATCCAGCATTGTTCAAAAGCAGTGTTTCTCAACTGTCTGGATGTGCATATCAGTTTTAATTTTACATTTTCAGCCCATTGCAGCTTAGTCACTGATCCACTGTGCGTGGCTAGTGTGCATCTCCCACTTCAAGTGCAACACTCACTTTGGCCTCTGGGCTGTTTAGGATCACATCCATCCTGAGTGTGGATGTCACGGCAATAGCTGATGGCTCTGAGTTTCTAGCTTTCTTGAGTTTCCTGTACTTACTTCTAACCTGGTTACAAACAGCTCATGGACTGGCACTAGTGCACAGACCACACAGTGAGTGTCACTGTCATAGTTAATCTTTGCAACAACCCTTTGTGAATCATACTATTCCCACCTCAACTTTCAGACAAAGACACTGAAGCACGGTGGACTTCCCAACCTTAATACCCCGTGGTAAACAGGAGCAGAATTTGTATCCAAAGCCAGTCAGCAATGCCCGGAACCAGTATTTGTCCCTAAAGGGTGACTCCAGAGCTTGTGCTCCTCCCTGGAGGGTTATGTCATTTTCACTACATGTGGAGGAAGAACAGTCTGATTTAGGCCATCAGATGAAGACCTCCTCAAATACACCTTCTATAGTCTACAAACCTCATTCGTCCACACTCACCTTGCTCTCCTCTCCTGGTGGTTAGGAATCACCAAGGTCAGTGATTCCACCTTGTGTCTCTGGTTGCTCTTGGTCCATCCATCATCCCAACCAAAGAACTCCAAGAGCAGGAATCATATCCATCTTCCAGATGAAGAAGCTGAGATTCAGAGGTTAAGACACTTGCCTAAGTATGTAACTAAGGCTACATGGCTATAGGGTGTCCATAGTCCATTTTGTCAAGGATGGTGCCAGTTTATTTCCCTGGCACTCTGGCTGGTTACTGCTTTCCTTTCATTCTCAAATATCCCATTCTGTGCAGTACACTCTTTGGACACCCACATTGCTAGTGAGAGCAGAGAAAGACCTAAAAGGCAGATCAGTGTGACTGACTCCAAAACCAGGGCTTTCTGTATCCCAGGCTACTTCTTAGAATTCCAAAATTACAAAGTTGACAAGGAAGGTTTGTTCTCAGTCATCATTTATTCATTCAGCAAATATTTACTGAGTGTCCCCTATGTGACAGACACTGTGCTGAAAGATGAAATTAAAAAGTGAATAGAGCACAGTTTCAAGTCTTTTCCTCACTTGGTTTAGTGAGAAAACAGACCATATGGATAAAGAAAGCTGAGCGCAGAAGAATTGATGCTTTTGAACTGTGGTGTTGGAGAAGACTCTTTAGAGTTCCTTGGACTGGAAGGAGATCCAACCAGTCCATTCTAAAGGAGATCCAACCAGTCCATTCTAAAGGAGATCAGTCCTGGGTGTTCATTGAAAGGATGGATGTTGAAGCTGAAACTCCAATACTTTGGCTACCTGATGTGAAGAGCTGACTCATTTGAAAAGACCCTGATGCCGAGTAAGATTGAGGGCAGGAGGAGAAGGGGTCGACAGAGGATGAGATGGTTGGATGGCATCACTGACTCAATGGACATGGGTTTGGGTGGACTCTGGGAGTTGGTGATGGACAGGGAGGCCTGGTGTGCTGCGGTTCATGGGGTTGCAAAGAGTCGGACATGATTGAGCGAATGAACTGAACTGAGACCATATGAATACTCATAGTCAGGGCAGGCTACATAGTTTACATAACCTGTGTAAAATGGAAAGAATAGGGCCCCTTATTTTAAAATCACGATACTGGATGACAATAGGACACTAACCAAGTATGGTTCAGTTTAACAAATGAGAGGTGCTCAGGGTCCTACAGAAATATGAGTTACCTAGAATGATGACTGATCTAAAGGTGACTTCCTAGAAGAGGTGACAACTGGCCTGACCCTAGAAAATGAGATTTCTCCCCTTCATGGACCTTCTCCTCTATTTTTTAAACCAGAGCGTATTGCGGAGAATCACTAACTCATCATTTTGACTTACACATCAGTCATCAAGAGTTTCCCCCACAGTACATCCTCATCACCTACCTTAGAGCTGTGACACAGGATGTGGGAGGACATGGAGACGTGCTGTTCAGACCTGCCTTTAAGGACCCGTTTCCCAGCTGCTGAGGGTGCTGCCAGTGGGCAACCTTAAACCACCAGGCTGCATGCAATGATCCTTCCAGGTGGAGGTATAAAGACCTGGCCATTGGATGTGTCAGGACAACCCTGAAGGGCCATCTTCACTTCAGATGCCCCATGCGATCAGCTAAAGTCATCCAGCCAGTGATCCAGCTTGATCTTTCCTTCTGCCCTATCCCGTTTCTCCCTCCTGATTCCACACTGCTGATTCCAAGGGCAGCCCTGATAAACATCCCAGCACTAAACTCAATCTGAGTCTGCATTCCAGAGAACCAGCTTGCAACATGTATCAGAAAACATTCCAGTACTCACGGAGGACTTTTATTTGAAAATTACTAGTTACACATGTACTTAAAACGTTTTAAAAACACAAAATGGTGGAAACAAGGACTTTTTGTGTGAATATCATTCATTACCTTTGGTTTAAAATCCACAACCTAATGTTTTCTGACCAAAATGAAATTAAGTTATATATTAATAAAAGAAAACTATTACGTTTAAATACATGTAAGTGCCATTTTACATAAAAGGCTGAATGTTAGGAGTTCCATGTGTTCAATCTAGTAGAAAAAAGCCATTAGCATTTGAAATTTAGAGAATATTATACTTATGAATAACTCATGGGTAAAAGATATAGCTAATGAATTAAATTGGGAATTAGAAAATACATAATACTTTGGCTAGTGGTTGGTGGTAAGTATCAAAACTTGTAGGTTGTGGCTAAAGTGGATCACAGAAAAATTGTCAGCTTTATATACTTATGTTAGAAAAATAATTTTATTATTAATCTGTTTCTAATTTAAGAATTCAGAGAAAAAAAAACCTCAAAATAAAGGAAAAGTTGAAAGAAAGAATGATATGATGAACGAGAAGGAAAAGCAGAGTACCAACCAAGCAATAATTTGATTCTTTGAAAATAGGAAAACGTTATACAAGATTATTCATAAAAAATGAGAAGCCTCAAAGAAAACTAAAAGGCCAAAAGAGCACAGAGATGCTGCAGAGATTAAACACGTAAGATATTGTGAATAAATTTATGCCAGTCAAGCTCAAAACTCACAGGAAAAAGATCTACTTCTAGAAAAGTGAAACTTACCAAAATGACTGCAGAAATAACACACTGAATAGGAAGCACATAATTACCAAAAGTTATGCAGACAATGATGGCTGCACAACACTATGAGTGTGATTAATGCCAAATTGTGTGATTAAAAATGGTTATATGGCAAATTTTATGTTATATATATATTTTACCACAATTTTTTAATTAAAAAAAGAAAATCCTCTATCAAGAAGAGTCTAGAACAGGTCTGTCTTTCATTAGCAAATCCCCTAGATGGGTTCCTAGTTTGATAAGGCATATTTTCTCTTCCTTCTCTTTTATTTTTTAATTTTTTAAAAATTTTTTATTTTTACTTTATTTTAGTAAATAATGTATTCGTTTTGCCATACATTGACATGAATCCACCACATGGCTCAGCGATAAAGACTCTGCTGGCAATGCAGGGGACACAGGAGATGAATGTACAGTATTGCCCTTCTGTATTTTAACCATATTTTTTTTTTGGAGGGTGACATCTCTCTCTTCTATCATGTCACTTAAACTACATGTACTGTATGTTTTTCCTATTACTTTTCTCTGTAGTATTTTAACCAGAGCCCTTTGAGTGGAAAATGGATCATAGGTGACACAAAACGTGACATAAAGGAAGTGGTGACACAAAATGGCACCTTCACACGATCTTCAGGAATCTGTAATATAATTAGAAAGTAAGATGTAATTCTGGGAACAGTAAAAAAAAAATGTGAGAACTTTGTCTCAAATCTTAGAAAATAAGTTTGGCTCCAGAGTCTCTCCAGACACAAAACCTGGGAGACACCTTTTATTGGTGGCCTGTACCTCTGATTTGGATAAAAAATAAAATAGTATAACTCATAAATAAACACAATAAATCCTTTTGCAAGAGCTTGAAATCATTGAGTGAAGTTGGAGAAAAATTATAGGTTAATATCTTACAATATGTCAATATCTGTTGCTGGTGTAAAAAAAGAACAACATAATTTATGCAGTGCAGAAATCAATTGGAACAATGCCTTGGGAATAGACATGAACCCGTGGTAGAATCACAGAGTTGACTCAAAAGTTGTGAAGGCTGAGAGTTGTCCATTGGCCATTCATAATATTCATAATCACATGGTCACTGTGAGTGATATCTGGTTATTTCCTTTCAGAGTGCACCTGAGGGAGGGGAGACAAAAACCACACGTTTATGAGTTTTAAAGTCCTTCTCCTAAGGCAACACATTCTTAGGTCCACTGCTTCATGTGAAGCAAATCATATCACTACTAGAAGCACAATAGGAAAAACCAGGGGTGTATTTATTCTATGGAGGAGGAAGCCCCATTAAAACCTACACTGGGGCTGGACATAATGCCAAACCACCTGTAGATATACTTGAGTTCTGATCATTCTGATTCACAAATATGTTTTTAAGACTAGAGTAAATTGATGATAAGTAAAATCATTTTACTAACTCAAAACCTAGAGATAAATTTCTCATTATTCAACGACTTGATCATACATAAGGATAATATAGTTTTTAACTGAACACTTTGACACATAGGTGGGGACACATCAAAATGTGTAATGCCTAAGTTCTAAAGAACAAAAGGGTTTTAAGAGTCCTTCCTTCTTTGTGACTAGGTTATATGGGAAATCACAAATGATTATCAGATCTCAGGAGCGAAACTCTGACTGGGAGACACTGTAGTAGATGAAAGCAGTCTGTGAATTTTAGGTACAAAAAATACAGAGCTCCATGTTCAGCTTCTCAACATTTGCATACAATATAGTACTTACAAAAAGCTATCTCCTACCCTATGAACAGTGGAAGGTACTGCTGTGCATTTCCTCATTTCTGAGGAGGATTGAGATGAAACAATGACAGAGGGAATTTAGGCCATATTTAGATACATTTTTCATACAGAAATACTGTTAGATACTGGGGCATGTTTTCTTTAACAGATATTTTAAATATTACACAATTTTATTCTACTTACAAGTAAAAATCTGGGAAATGCAGAAAAGTATGAAGAAGGTAAAATGCATCCATAATTTAATGCCCAGACATAAATTTTCATGGCGGAAGCCTCACCACATACAGCCTGAAGCCTCATCCCGCCCCAAACCATGCATCTCAGGCAGCAAGAACACCACACCTTCCCTCCATCCACCTATCTTCCCATCAATGTCAATCCCACCTTGTTCCAGAATGAATTACAGGTGGCTGCATGACGATGGCTAAGTCCCTTAAACTAGACCTCAGTTGTCACATCTGTCCAAGATACTATCATTTCTCATTTGTTAGAAAGGTCACTCATCAAGGGCCTTCCTCACACCATGTACAGCGCTTAGTGCTTTCACCCACCTCATCTTCAAGCACCATTCAGAGTATAGTGCTAAGGTATTGTGAATTTCTGATATTTCCTGATGACAATATACCTTCTTCTAGAAGTTAGAGGGAGCATGGGCAAGGACAGGGTAATTGAATAAAATTCTAAACAACAAAGAATTAGGGATTAAGTGACAGTAACATGTAGGAGTTTTCTTTACAGGTTAGAAACAGAAGCAACTTATAACTTTTCCTGGTAAATCTTCCTAGTCTCAAGATATTCCAGAATTTTTTCCCTTAAACTCTCAAATTTCACGGATGTTTCTGGACAGCACTTGCATCACAAATGTGCTGAGGACCAATCAGAATGAAACATAAAGGGTCTGCAAAATGAAAGTGTTCTGTGCTCTAAGGGAATCTGAACCTAGGGTCGTAGTGTGTGGTGAGTCCTATCCAAAATCTGTCTCTTAGGCACAGGTGTGTGTGCACAGAAGAGCACACTCATCCTAAACCCCACCCCTACCACAGCTACAGATTCTCAGCAGATCTGCTTTCAACCTACCACATGTTGTTAAAACCCAGTCATGAAGCTTAGTCTCTGGAGGTTTAGGATTGAAAGGGCACAGAGACCCCTGGTGGAGATTCTGAAGAGTGAACCAGGAGACAGACTACAACACCCTGCAGTAGGCTCACCTGTTTTGCCCTTTCAGTGAGGGCAGAGGCCTCTGCCTTGCCCAGTTTCTGCACCATCTTGTAAAACAGGCTATCTGTATTTTGTAGCAAATCATATGGCCGGGTATACTCTTTCCGTCTCCCTGAATCCAAAACCTGTTAATCAGCAAAAAGAAACCAATTAGCACCAGTGTTTCACAGTAACATATTGTGTATGTGTGTGTGTGTGTTAAGTCACTTCAGTTGTGTCCGACTCTTTGTAACCCTATGGACTGTAGCCCGTCAGGCTCCTCTGTCAATGGGATTCTCCAGGCTAGAATAAAGAGTAAATTGCCATTTCCATCTCCAAGGGATCTTTCCAACCCAGGGATTGAACCCATGTTTTTTATGAGTCTCTTACAATGGCACGTGGGTTCTTTATCATGAGCACCAAATGTTTCACAGTGATATTATAACTTGGACAATATTTCAGAAACAGGCAGGACAGACAGAATAGGGAGAATCTATTTGGGTGGTAGGTCTGGCTGGTGTTTAAATGGTTTGATTCCCTTGTTTTACTAGGCAGACAAAGGTCTAACCTGATCTTTTATTATTATAAGGCTATAGGAAAGGAAGAAAATGGAAGTTTCACAGTATGATTACTGACACTCAGCAGTATGTAGCATCTTATATTTTGCCCAGGGCAGTTTGGGTTGTTATCATTAGTTAGTGCTTTTAGCTCTGAGACTCTGAGCTTAAAGGTATATCTATACAGATATACAGAGTTGGCAAATACCTTGATTCAAGAAAATGAAAGTCAGTTTATCTAAAAAGCAGGTTGATGTCAGACAAACCAGATGGCAGGGGCCTGACAGCAAACTGTCAAGTTGGTTTGACAGAATCTGAGCAGTATTGAGGAAAAAAGGAGATGCTTCTGGAATTTCTTTAGGGTTCTGGATTACTGTCAGCTGCTAAGAGGGGCAGAATCCTTTATCTGAGAGGTTAACATGTTTCTTAAAGTTTGCTGTGGTTGTAGTTTATTATTCTGAGAGTGAAAGACTGGCAAATGGAGCTGCTACATAGCAGCTTTAGTAGAATTGCTCTCCACACACACACACACACACACACACACACACACACACACACACACACACTCTACAAATCCAATTTTCTCCTTGGATAAGATCAAAGAAGCAATTAAGAAATTGAGCTCGTAATTCTAGTGATCATGGACCACACAACACATGGAGGCAGCTCAATCTGAACTGCCTAGGACCTGAACCTGTTTTCACAAATTATCTTTCACTGCTCCTTTTTCTTTCTTTCTAAATGCCTTCCTTGCTGCTGCTGCTAAGTCCCCTTTTATTGTTCATTAAGAGGTCTTCTGGGTTTCCCGGGTAGCTCAGATGGTAAGAATCCACCTGCAATGCAGGAGACCCTGATTCAATTCCTGGTTGGGGAAGTTCCCCTGGAGAAGGGACAGGCTACCCACTCCAGTGTTCTTGGGTTTCCCTGGTGGCTCAGACAGTAAAGAATCCACCTGAAATGTAGGAGACCTGGGTTTGATCCCTGGGTTGGGAAGATTCCCTGGAAGAGGGCATGGCACTCCACTTCAGTATCCTTGCCTGGAGAATCCCACGGACAGAGGAGCTGGGCCAGCTACAGGCCATGGGATCACAAAGAGTCAGACACAGACACGACTGAGCGACTAAGTGCAATAGGTCTGCTAATTGGAAATCGAAAGAGGAAGGGGCTCAATTCTCCCTTTCTACTTATTAGTGACTTTGGTTAATGATTTTTGGTGGGGAGGGGAGGGAGTGTCTGAAACAATTAGCTCAAATGATATAACTATAAAAACTGTTCTGATTCATGTCAACGTATGGCAAAACCAATGCAGTATTGTAAAGCAAAGTGAAGTAAAAATAAAAATTAAAAAATAATAATAATAAATAAATAAATAACTGTTCTGATGCTAAGTAGTACTTCGTTCTTCATTTAGAGTAAATGTATCTTAAGAGAGTATGCTGAAACTCTAAACAAGACACAGGTTGTTTTTCCACATTACAGTAATTTTTAATTTTAAAGAGGTATTACAGTTAATTCCATTCTTTGTATTTAATTAGAAATATTTATTAAGTCTCATAAAGTCCATTTTCCTGTTGAACTTTTGTTCACTCCTGTGGATCTTTGCTAAGGGCAGCTTTCTCAAAAGAGCCCAAGAATAATAGAATCTGTCACATCCACATAATAATTTATATCTTCTGTAACTTGGCCAATTGAGATGCTCTGAATGTACAATTTAACTTAAGTATAACATGACAGAACATAACTACTCATTCTGATGTCAAGAAAGAAAAAGTACAATTTTAAAACACAGGTCTCCAAACGCCTATGGTCAATTAATCTATGAAAGAGCACTCAAGAGTATACAGTGGAGAAGACAGTCTCATTGGCAAATAGTACTGGGAAAGCAGGACACCCACATCGAAATAAATGAAATTAGAACACACTATTTTTTTTTGTACATATACAACCATACAAAATAATCCATATACAAAATAAACTCAAAATGGTTTAAAGACCTAAGGCTGGATATTATAAAACCAGAGGAAAACACAGAACACTCTTTTTTTAAAAATTTTTTCTAATATATATTTATTAACACTCTTTGACATGAATCACAACAATGTTTTCTTCGATCAGTCTCCCAAAGCAAAAGAAAAAAAGCAAAAGTAAACAAATAGGACCTAATCAAACTCAAAAGCTTTTGAACAGCAAAGATCAACACCAACAAAATGAAAAGACAACCCCAAATGAATGGGATAAAATCAAAGGATGCAAGCGACAGGGGTTTAATATCTAAAATACACAAACACCTCACATACTCAATATCAAAAAACCAACCAAAAATGGACAGAAGACCTAAATAGACACTTCTCCAAAGAACACATACAGAAGACCAACAAGCACATGAAAAGGTGCTCCACATCACCATTTATCAGAGAAATGTTACTCAAAACCATAATTTGGTATCACTCACATGGGTCCGAATGGCCATCATTAGAGTCTACACAGAACAAATGCTGGAGAGGGTGTGGAGGAAAGGATGCACCTCCTACACTGTTGGTGGGAATATAACTTGGTGCAGCCACAATGGGAAAAAACAGTGTGGAAATTTCTGAAAAAAACTGAAAATACAGCTACCGTATGATCTAACAACCTCAGTAGTGGGCATGTATCTAGAAAAGACAAAAACCCTAATTCAAAAAGATACATACAACAATGTTCATAGTAGCAATACTTAAAATAGCCAAAATATGGAAACAACCTAAGTGCCCATCAACAGATGACTGGTTTAAGAAAATCTGATACACACACACACACACACACGCACACACACACACACACACACACATACTTATGCACAGTGGCATATTACTCAGACCATAATAAATGATGAAATATTGTCATTCGCACCAACATGGGTGAACCTAGAGAATCAAATCAGTGAAGTAAATCGGACAGAGAAAGACAAATATATCATTTGTATGTGGAACCTAAATACAAACAAACCAACGTATAAAACAGAAATAGACTCACAGATACAGAAAACAAACTCAGTTACCAAAGAGGAAAGGAGAGGACATATAAATTAAGACTATGGGATCAGTAGAAACAAACTACCATAAACGAAACAGATAAGCAAAATAGATTTAATGTATAACACAGGTAACTATATCCAATATCCTGTAATTGTCTATCATTGAAAATATTCTGAAAAAATATATACCTATTTAGGTGAATCACTTTGCTATACATCTGAAAATAACAAAATGTTGTAAATCAACTATATTTCATGCTTATAAACAGAAGTAACACATAGCCAAAACACATTTGAGGAACACTTAAGTAAATTTTCATTAATTTCTGAATTGATTCTGCAAACATTTATTGCACGTATAAGTGCACTGATGACAATTTGCTAGATGCTGTGGAAGATGAAATCACATATAAGCCACAGACCCTGACCCTGGGGAGCCTGTACTGAGAGGAGAGAGAAAGAAGAAAATTTCAAATGTCTATCATGCAGGAAAAAAAGCACAACAAGAAGGGTTTAGTAACAGAAGAGATGACTTCTGGTCAGAGGATGAGCTTCAAGGAGGAGAGAGGGCAATGAATTAGACCTTGAAGAAAGGACAGGCATGAACACGCAGAAACAGGGGTGGGTGGACAGTGGTCTTTCCAGACACAAGGACTATCATGGGCCAAGTGGACTGGAGATGAGCCTGGCAGCTCCTTAAGGGCAGGGTTATGCAGTTTTCCTTGTTCACTGTTGCATCTCAGGGCCCTGGCGCTGTACATGATAAGTAACAGGCACAGTACATGCAGGTTGAAAGTTCAATACAAATGAAACTAAATTCAGGGCGTGACTGGGTGAGTGCCCAATGGTGTGGTTTGTCAAGACTAAAGGGTGAGATCAAGGGGAGGATAAGTCCAGCTGGCATGGGGAACAGCTAAGGCAGGGGATACAGGGATGACAGGATGAGGGATGTGGACCTGGAGGACCACATGCCTCAGGTTGATGACTGTGGACAAGACGGAGAGTGAGAGGGAAAATGAGGGAGGGTCAAACCATGGTTGCAAATGAAGGCTTCAAACTCGTTTATGTCAAATATTGGAAAAGATAAAGAAGAAAGGAGAGAGAGAGAGGAGGGGGAGTTGAGAGGAGCAGGAGTGCAGTGCAGCCACAGATATTCCAGGGAGCTGTCCTACACATAAAGAGTAAATGGAGCCACTGCAAGGTAATATGATTTGTCTTCATTGGCAGGATGCCATCAGTGATAGTGGTGTGGCTACAGGGAAAAGTGGGGGCAGGAGAGGGTGGAAGAAAAGCCTAGTAAGAAAAGATGCCAGGAAGAGTTTTCAACATGGTGACAAACATTAAAGGGAGATCCCATTAGGGACAAATAGAATAGGGAGGTGAAGATCTGAGTATTAGACCTCTGATTTTGGCTGCCAGGTGACACAGGGAGAGGTGTCCAGGCTTGGAAGTTGGGTCTCTCATAAAAAGGGTTCTTGTGATTTTCTCAGGGACTGGACACTCTGAATTTTTTCTTAGGTCCTGAAATAATAAATCATTCTTCTTGTCCATGGAATGATGAGCGCTGGGTCATGGGCACCTCCCCCATTGCCCTCCCAAACCTGCTGCTTTTCCATGTAAGCACCTCCTCCATAAAGTATCTCTTTTCCCTTAGTGTGCTCTCTGGTAGTGGTTTAGTCGTTTAAGTTGTGTCTGACTCTTGAGACCCCATGGACTGTAGCCCGCCAGGCTCCTCTGTCCATGGGATTTTCAAGGCAAGAATACTGGAATGGATTGTCATTTCTTTCTCCAGGGGATCTTCCTGACCCAGGAATTGAACCTGGTTCTCCTGCATTGCGGGCAGATTCTTTACCGACTGAGCTATGAGGGAAGCCCTATTGTGCTCTCTACTTCCATATTAGTTATCTTTCTTCTAAAAACTTGAATGAAAGCTCTTAGCATGTTTTTGAAGGAGATTTCTCTTCTGAAATGTTCTAACTGTATCCATGTAGGCTTATGAAAGAAAAATTCCATGAAGGTAAAAAACAGAATTTAAGTAAAACTCTAGTTAGGTTTGAGTTGTTTTTGTGTTTTTCAGGTGGGTATATTATATTAGTTTCCGGATTTGATTTCTCTGGGAAAAGCACTTAGCAGAGGTTTGAGCTGAGGAAAAGAGGTAAAGAATATGCATAAGATTGTTTACAAATAGAAGAGGTGGAATTCGAGATTCCTATTCCTGGTTTTGGTCCTTCATCATTCATTTCCAAAGAATAATTACACAGTGAAAATGTAAAACAGAGACAGCAACACTGTTACAGCAAGTGCAGATTTTCATCTGCCTCCTCTGCTCATTCTTCCAGGGAGAATGCAGGTGATCTGAAGACTGGAGTGTGCAGAGATGCGAGGGGACAACTGTGCTCTTGGCTGAAGAGAAAACAGGTCCCAAGCACCAAGTGAATACTAAAAATGAAAGGAAGAACCCAGCTTTTAAGGCAGAGACAGTGGTAGGTATTAGGAGAAAGAGGATTTCTAATTTATCTGTCTTGCTCCACTGTTTTGGAGGCAATAAAGAAGATTAAATTAGCTGTCCTTATGACTCCATAATGTTTAATAAAATTAAAATTGAGAGAACATCTTTATAAAATAAAATTCTGAAACATTATTGATACTTAGTGAACTAAAGCAGGATAAATCCCTTTGAAGGGTCAACACAAAAATGAAATTATTAACTGAGTCAGTTGTCAGAGTAAAGAAAACTATTTCAAACAGCTGAGATAAGATAAGCAAAAGGCAAAGGAGAAAGGGAAACATATACTCATCTGAATGCAGAATTCCAAAAAATTGCTAGGAGAGATAAGAAAGCCTTCCTTGGTGATCAATACAAAGAAATAGAGGAAGACAATAGAATAGGAAAGACTAGAGATCCCTTCAAGAAAATTAGAGATAACAAAGGCAACATTTCATGCAAAGATGGGCACAATAAAGGGCAAAAATGGTATGGACCTAACAGAAGCAGAAGATATTAAGAAGAGGTGGCAACATTATACAGAAGAACTATATAAAAAAGATCTTAATGACCCAGAACCATGATGGTGTGATCTCTCACCTAGAGCCAGACATCGTGAAGTGCAAAGTCAAGTGGGCTTTAAGAAGCATCGCTATGAACAAAGCTTTGGAGGTGATGGAATTCCAGCTGAGCTATTTCAAATCCTAAAAGATGATGCTGTGAAAGTGCTGCACTCAGTATGTCAGCAAATTTGGAAAACTCAGCAGTAGCCACAGGACTGGAAAAGGTCGGTTTACATTCCAATACCAAAGAATGTTAAAACTACTGCACAGTGTACACATTTCTCATGCTAGAAAAGTAATACTCAAAATCGTTCAAGCTAAGCTTCAACAGGATGTGAACCAAGAACTTGCAGATGTACAAGCTGGATTTAGAAAAGGCAGAGGAACCAGAGATCAAATTGCCAACATCTGTTGGAACATAGAAAAAGCAAGAGGATTCCAGAAAAATTTCACATTCTGCTTCATTGACTATGCTAAAGCCATTGACCATGTGGATCACAACAAACTGCGGAAAATTCTTCAAGAGATGGCAATACCAGACCACCTTACCTGCCTCCTGAGAAATCTGTATGAAGGACAAGAAGCAATAGTTAGAACTGGATATGAAATAATAGACTGGTTCAAAATTGGGAAAGGTGTATGTCAAGGCTGTATATTGTCACCTTACTTATTTAACTTCTATGCCAAGTATATCATGTGAAGTGCTGGGCTGGATGAAGCACAAGCTGGAATCAAGACTGCTGGGAGAAATATCAAAAACTTCAGATATTCAGATAACATCACCCTTATGGCAGAAGGCAAAGAGGAACTAAAGAGCCTCTTGATGAAGGCAAAAGAGGAGAGTGAAATAGCTGGCTTAAAACTCAACATTCGGAAAACTAAGATTATGGCATCCAGTCCCATCACTTCATGGCAAATATATTGGGAAACAGTGGAAACAGTGACAGATTTTATCTTCTTGGGCTCCAAAATCACTGCAGAGAGTGACTGCAGCCTTAAAATTAAAAGATACTTATTCTTTGGAAAAAAAGCTGTGATAAATCTAGACAGTGTATTAAAAAGCAGAAACATTGCTTTGCTGACGAAGATCTGTATAGTCAAAGGTATGGTTTTCCAGTAGTCATGAATGGATGTGAGAGTTGGACTATAAAGAAAGCTGAGTGCTGAAGAACTCATGCTTTGGAACTGCAGCATTGGAGAAGACTTAAAAGTCCCTTGGACTGCAAGGAGATCAAACCAGTCAATTCTAAAGGAAATCAACACTGAATATTCACTGGAAGGACTGATGCTGAAGCTGAAGCTCCAATACTTTGGCCACCTAATGTGAAGAGCCAACTCATTAGAAATGGCCCTGATGCTGGGAAAGACTGAGGGAAGGAGGAACAGGGGACGACAGGATGAGATGGCTAGGTGACATCACTGACCCAATGGACATGAGTTCAAGCAAGCCCTAAGAGATGGTGAAGGACAGGAAAGCCTAGTGTGCTGCACTACATTGGGTCATCAGGAGTTGCAAACAACTAAGCAACTGAACAACCACAAAACAAAACCATACCCTTTATGTGAAGAGAAAATATAATCTAAAATAAATTGAATGCGTGCACACACACACACACACACACACACACACACACACACACACACACACCATACCCTTCTGTCTTTGTGCAAATATGTTCACCAGTGCAACAAAATGTACTTTTTACAAGAAATGGCAGCCCACTCCAGTATTCTTGCCTGGAGAATCCCCATGGTCAGATGAGCCTGGCAGGCTACCATCCATGGGGTGGCACAAAAGTCAGACACAACTTAGCAACTAAACAACAACACCTTCAGCACCTATAACCACAGGACTTCATGGTGGCAACCCTGTCGGTCATGCCCTTCATCAGTATCTGTCATTTCTCCAGCCCCTCCCTGAAGCTGGCTGCCTGCCCTCTGCAGCATCACATTTTGCAACAGGTTGACTCGTTTCATGTCCACATTAAAGCTTTCAGAACAGACAGTCACCTGCTTTCCAGAAAGGAAAGAGGTACAGGGATCCCTTGGAGATATTGGGGGTTCAGTTCCAGAACACCAGAGTATAGTGAATATCACAATAAAGTCAGTTATACAAAATTTCTGGCTCCCCAGGCTGCATAAAAGTTATGTTTGGACTACACTGTAGCCTAGCAAGTGTGCAGTAGCATTATGCCTGAGAAAACAATGCACAGACCTTATTTTAAAAAATAATTTATTGCTCATGGGCATACCCATGGGTGATTCTTGTTGATGTTTGACAGAAAACAACAAAATTCTGTAAAGCAATTATCCTTCAATTAAAAAAAAATAAAATAAATTAAACAAAATAATAATAATAAATTATTGCTAAAAAATACTAAACTAAACATCATTGGAGACTTCAACAAGTAATACCGAAAATCACTGATCACAGATCACCATAACAAATGTAATGACAGTGAAAAGTTTGACATATTGTGAGAATTACCAAAAGGTGACACAGACATGGAGTGAGCAAATGCTGTTGGAAAAACGGTACCTGTAGATTTTATCGACTTGCTTCACAAACATTTTATTAAAAACAAAACAACAACAACAACAAAAACATTATCTGGGAATTGCAATAAAAGAAGGTATGCCTGTATTTCTAAAGAAAGCAATAAAAAGGAAAATGGATTCAAAAAACCAAAGGTTAGAAAAGGAACACTATTTGTTATTTGTGATGATTTGCTGAATTAAAAACCAACTGGTAGTCAGAAGCTCTAGAACAAAACATAAGGTTTACACCTGGGGTGGATGGAGCACAGAGGACAATCCCCAACTCTGAAGCTGGGAGATGCAAGTCCCTTAGTCCCCTAAGGTCTGATCCTGCCATTCCTACCAGAGGAATCAGCAACCACAACCAGCTCGAACCAAGATATAAACAAGTGGCTGAGTTTATATATCCTGGTGGGACCTCCCTGTGATTTTACTGATGACCTCAACCAGGCAACCCTAAACTGAAGGTCTCCCCACACAGGAGGGGGAAGGGTTCCTCCACAGTGAAGGACAAGGTCATCACGGAAAACAAGTCCAGTCATTGCAAAGGTGACAGACTTTAAAGCAAAGCCTTCCATTTCCCTTCTGCCTCCATCTTCCCTATTCACCCAGAGGCTCAGTCTCCACAACCAGAGACCAGCATTGACTTCTCTCTCCTCTCTCAGATCCCACATTGAATCCATCGCTTGGCTCCACTTCCTCATTTCCCCCAAATCCAACCATCTCACCATTTCCACTGCAGGCACCTTAGTCTCAGCCAAGGGAAGTCACAACTGTGAGAGGGAGGGAACACTTCATCTGGAGAATTGAAGACCATCAATGTGGTTTTAGCTCTGAAGGAAGAAGGGAGAAGAGTGGGGAAAAGACTAGAAAGGTGGGGAGGGACCGGAGTGTAAATTGCTTTGTTAAACCACGTTAAAGATGTGTTCAAAGACACTGACCAATCGAGAAAAACTCGAGATTATAGAAATTTACCAGGAGATAGGCCTCCCTGGTGGCTCAGATGGTAAAGAATCTGCCTGCAATGCGAGAGACCCCGTTTCGGTCTATGGGTTGGGAAGATCCCGTGGAGAAGGGAATGGAAACCCGTTCCAGTAATCTTGCTTGGACAATCCCATGGACAGAGAAGCCTGGTGGGCTACAGTTCATGGGGTTGCAAAGAGTCGGACATGACTGAACAAGTAACACACACAAGTAAGTAAAGCATTAAAAAAGTTGAACATATTTTGATAACAGCAACAAAGCTGATTGGTTCAAGGGATACAGATGTTCACATCTATGGATCGGGTGCTGAGGGATAAGACTTAGAAATGACCAGAGGACATGCTTTCCAAATTCTGTCCTGCCTTGCTGTTTCCCTAACCAATCACACATTTCAAGGTGACAGTATTTGTAAGAATTAGATAATAAAAATAATCTGCTGCAATTAATGCTGGAATAACAAAACCCAAAAATAAAGCTGCAGGGTACCTTTAGGAAAAAAGAATTTATTTGAACAGACCCCTAACTGAGCTGGAGATCAAGCCATCTTTCTGTTGCTGCCTCTAAAGCCTGATAAAGGGTTTGAAACAGCTAAATTTTATAGCATCATTTATTTGTTATGGAAGAAAGATGCTTTGGGGTCAGCCTTCAAAATATACAGTGCTAAGAGGTAAGAATAACAAAGCAACAAGGAAAAAAGTAGAAATGAAAGGCTACTTTTCCAATTAGCATTCAAGAACACAAAATGAGGGTCCAGGAATACTGGGTGCTAAAATACATTTCTGGAATTTGAGCTACTGTCCTGTAGTCTTGGAATTTAACCCAGTCCCTCTTGAAAGTTTTCAGGTGGAGTCGGCTTCCTACTGAGATGCTCTAGTCCAGACAACTGGCTCCACTGCTGGAGCCTAGAGCATCCCTTTGGTTGGGGATGCCCCACTCCTCTCGTTGGACTCCTTGGAGATCACTTCTCTGTATGTCCATCTTGGTGAGTGAGGCTACAGGCACTGTTTCAATGCTGACAGCCTGATATCTACTCAATGTTCCCACTGATGATCCATCTGACAATGCATGTGAAGTGTGGGGAGGGGAGTGATATTTTAGAAACTGTCCAAGAAATCAAAAGAGACCGTTCCATTATCATAAAGCATAAGGAAGTTTGGATGTTACTGTTTATTATTGATTATCACCTATTTTGTGTGGACCATCAAAATACTTAAATATATCTTGCATTCTTTTGGGACTGACTTCCCTTGTGGCTAAGACAGTAAAGAATCTGTCTGCAATGCAGAAGACCTGGGTTCAATCCTTGAGTCGGGAAGATTCCCTGCAGAAGGGAATGGCTACCCACTCCAGTATTCTTGCTTGAAGAATCCCATGGACAGAGGAGCTTGGCAGGCTACAGTCCATGGGGTCACAAAAAGTCAGATATGACTGAGTGACAAACACATTCTTTTGAGATTATATGCAGCCAAAGGTTTTCCTTTGAGCCATGGTTTCTATATCATTTTGTAAAGCCACATTCTAACATTTACTGAAACTCAGTGAGCAGCAGAGGGAAACAACAAAGAGAAGATGAAAAGAGATAAGAATAGAGGGAGGAAGGAAAAGAAGATAAGGAAGGAAATATTATATTACTAAGAAGAAAGAGCCACCAAATCTGGAGGGAAGATACTAGACAGAGGTCCAGAGACCAAAGCTTGGAGCCTACTGCATGTGCAGTGCCTCAATCTACTGTGCAAGAGACATGTTGGTTGTTTATCTACAGTCTCTCAGCCTTGATTTGCCTTCCTTTCTAAACTCTCTCCTGTGATGCACAGGTTGGATCTTTGCAAGTCACATTTCAGAGGCTCTTTGGCAAGCTGGCTTTTTTTAAGGTTCTGCCAGTAAGTGGGCACTAGAGGGAGACTGACAGTGGGACAGAGCTAATGTTCTATCTGACTTGCTGGTCCTGCAGCGTCACCTCAGCAGTGGGGCCTGACTCCAGCTCCCAGCTTTCATTAGCACATGGAGAAATAGCCCCTTCCTGCTTCCTCAGCACATACGACCAGCAACTGGGCCTCTCCTTGGAGGTTTCAGCACCAACTGTAGGGCCTCTCTTCTGAGTTCTTAGGTCTGGAGATCTGTCCTAGGGCATGGTAGCTGCTTCCTAAAATCATTTCCCCAGTGCTTCCTTTCATTTTTCTAGCCTCCTATTCTTATGTAACAAATTTCCTATATTAAATCCTTTCAGCTGAAATACTGTTTTTCTCACGAGGCCCTTTCTTCTCATAGACTCTCTTCTGACAGCAAGAGCTGAAAAATTCTGCAACCTTAGCCAACAACCTCCTGGCAATCTAAATGAAAGGTTAATATCTTGATTAAGGGAATTGAAAAATACTGAAACAACTGTGACACAGTGAAAATGACTGTATTCTAGCCTCTTGAAATATGAAACTACAATTTGGCTTTGGAATATTTTCATGGCTGGATGTCTTTAAAAAAACAATTCAAATATAAGAATATTATATAAAATATAAGGTTATTGGATATATTATTTAATAGCACATTTTGAAAGTAAAGTTCATTGCTCGAGTTATCTGCAGGAATGAGAAGATAAACCAAGAGAAAATTAATGGAGGTTTCTATCAAGTTTTACAAGGATGGATCAGGGCTAAATTGAATATAAGTGAAAAAAACTGAAATAGTAAGGGACTTACCAGTATCTGTTCACAGTTAATAATGGTGCTCAACCTGTGTGTGATGGTTAGCACAGTGCACTGGGTAAATTTCTCACGAATTCTTTTTTGTATGAACTCATCAGTTCTGAAATCAGAGAAGTTGATATACTTCAGTGAAGACAGGAAAGGCAGACTAAAGAGTTAAAAATTAAAAATCAATACTTTAACATATAATCTTGCTCCTAATAAACTAGGTATAAAAAGTCTATTTAGAAGTTACTATTTTCCATAAAGTGATGGAAAATAGCCTCCCCTTGAAATTGTTTAAAGCTATCTGGATTGAAACTAGCTGGATTCCCAAATCCAGCTCTCTTAGGATGCCTCACAACAATATTAACAGCATATAACTGTCTTGATTTCTTTGTTTGTTTTCCTTTGTTTGTGATTAATGTTATTAATAGACATCTGTGGGCCAAAGAAAGCACAGAAACATTTCTCAGCATCACTAAATGATTTCCATTTACCACATTTACAATTTGGATTCCAGGTTTCATGGATCTCAGCTCCATACCTTGGATCCACATTGGATGTGGCTTTGTCAAGAATCAATATCTGATTTTTCCTCAGAATAGCCCTGGCGAGGCACACTAGTTGTCTCTGTCCAACACTCAAGTTCAATCCTGATTCTGCTAATTCAGTATCCAATCCACTAGGAAAAGCTTTGATGGCTTCTTTAAGTTGTACCTGTGGATACAGAAAGAACAACATTGCGAAAGCAAACTGCTGCAGAAGTAGAAAAGCCTCTTAGACATTAGAGCTTTGAAGTTCTCATGACTTCTTATGTATCTTACAAGTACAATCACGTGACGGGAAAAGCTGTTTCCAATTAGTGTTCACTGATACCCAGATAATCATGATGGTGTGATTACTCATCTAGAGCCAGACATCCTGGAATGTGAAGTCAAGTGGGCCTTAGAATGCATCACTATGAACAAAACTAGTGGAGGTGATGGAATTCCAGTGGAGCTCTTTCAAATCCTGAAAGATGATGCTGTGAAAGTGCTGCACTCAATATGCCAGCAAATTTGGAAAACTCAGCAGTGGCCACAGGACTGGAAAAGGTCCGTTTTCATTCCAATCCCAAAGAAAGGCAATGCCAAAGGATGCTCAAACTACCACACAATTGCACTCATCTCACATGCCAGTAAAGTAATGCTCAAAATTCTCCAAGCCAGGCTTCAGCAATACGTGAACCGTGAACTTCCTGATGTTCAAGCTGGTTTTAGAAAAGGCAGAGGAACCAGAGATCTAATTGCCAACATCCACTGGATCATGGAAAAAGCAAGAGAGTTCCAGAAAAACATCTATTTCTGCTTGATTGACTATGCCAAAGCCTTTGACTGTGAGGATCACAATAAATGGTGGAAAATTCTGAAAGAGATGGGAATACCAGATCACCTGACCTGCCTCTTGAGAAATCTGTATGCAGGTCAGGAAGGAACAGTTAGAACTGGACATGGAATAACACACTGGTTCCAAATAGGAAAAGGAGTACATCAAAGCTGTATATTGTCACCCTCCTTATTTAACTTCCATGCAGAATACATCATGAGAAATGCTGGACTGGAAGAAGCACAAGCTGGAGTCAAGATTGCTGTGAGAAATATTAATAACCTCAGATATGCAGATGACACCACCCTATGGCAGAAAGTGAAGAGGAACTAAAAAGCCTCTTGATGAAAGTGAAAGAGGAGAGTGAAAAAGTTGGCTTAAAGCTCAACATTCAGAAAACGAAGATCATGGCATCTGGTCCCATCATTTCATGGGAAATAGATGGGGAAACAGTGGAAACAGTGTCAGACTTCATTTTTTTGGGCCCCAAAATCACTGCAGATGGTGACTGCAGATAACAAAACACCAAGGGTGAATGATTAGCATTTTCTTGATATCCTAAATGCTGGAGCACTTCCAAGAATGTGATCCTGAATTGTGCTCCTGATGGAGTCTAGTCCCTAGAAAGCAGGATTCTGAGTTAGGATTAAATATGGTATTGGTATTTACCAGCATAAAAGGTATACAAACTGTAAAGGGTAAGATTTGGATTGTGGTGCAAATGGTTGGTCTTTGTTAAGACTGACATTCTAACTTTGAGGAAATAATCTCACACTCCTGAGTTGGATGACATCACATAACTAATCTGTTTTTTTCCTTTTCCTTCAGGTTGTCCATATCTGCTTCATAATGAATAAGAGTTGTAAGGGAAGGTGTTTTTCATAAAATACTGTTTTCTGAGACACTATATTTATTTATGAATCAGGGATGGTTATGAGAATAATATGAATATCAGGCCCTCTGTAGTGTAATCATAAAATCAAGGTATAAAACATTACAGTGGGAGAAAAGGGCAACAGATGCAGTAGACAACAGAAGTTGCAACTGGAGAATCTGAACATATTAGATGATAGTGTAATATGACTATTTTATTTCTTCATCAAGATAATTGTGTTAGATTATGCAAGAGAATGTCCTTGAAAAGGACAGAGATTGTGTCTCTTGATGACTGTGATAGACCCAGAATCTGCAACGATGCCTGTCTAAGAAGCTATCAGAGATATCTGTTGGCTGTGTGAAGACAGAAGTGAATCTCATCATATGACATATCTGTCCCTATAAATTAGAAACTGAATCCATATAAACAGGTTATGTATAACACTATTATTACGTATTAAGGGATTATATTCTTATAATAATTAACTGGCTTGAGAATATCACAACATCACACTGTAAACCGTGGAAAGTATATAAAAAGTTATAATTTAAGGAAAATGGAGCAAATAATACTAATCAAAACTACACATCTCAATATGAAACACTTCAGATCATTTTTGAGGTTGGGAAAATAATAGAATATAGCAAAATTGAAAAACAATAAACTGAACTTATAAGGTACCTTATTTCTATCATCATAAACATTTTTAAAGTAACCTGCTGTGTAGCATATCTAGCAGGTGCCAACACCTCTCACAGGAGGTTAACACAGATGTCAGGTGCTTCCCACGTTTCGTGGGACCTTCTTACTTCTCAAAAAGGAAGGCTGGTGAGGGCTGGAAGGAGACAGGGAAATGTAATCAACAGATGGGGAAGAGCTTTTACTAGAGCAGGGCCAGCAGTAAAGGAAGCAAAGGGACAGCTCGTTCACCTAACACAAGGCCCCGGGAAATGGACATGTGAGCTGTCCCACAGCAAGGACTGAACCACGTGGTTCCTGATGCACAGGCTGCTGACACCCAGGTTTCTGTATCTTGGTTTCCTGTGCGATGAGACACACCAGTGCCCTAACAGAGATACTATCAATGCTGGATTTGTGTAACACAAAATTTTTTAAAGAAATAAGCCATATTTCTGTAAAAGGAAGAAATCAACCAAACATTTAGCACCTATTTATCAAGTGCTGACTTCCCTGGTGGCTCAGACGGTAAAGTGTCTCTCTACATGCGGGAGACCCGGGTTCAATCCCTGGGTCGGGAAGATCCCCTGGAGAAGGAAATGCAATCCACTCCAGTACTCTTGCCTGGAAAATCCCATGGACAGAGGAGCCTGGTAGGCTACAGTCCATGGGGTCGCAAAGAGTTGGACACAACTGAGCAACTTCACTTTCACTTTATCAAGTGCTACTTTTTTTTAAATCAAAAGACTGAGCTAGATCCCATGGGAGACTAGAAGTCTGTCTATGGTTTAGAAATCTAAAGTTTCTGCCATCAGTAGAACCAATTTGCAAAACTAGGACTAATACACAAAATAATTAGTATTGAAATACACAAACAAACAGCAACTTAATAGTCAAATTTTTTTTTCATGCAAGGGCAGGGAAATTCAGTGAAGTAGGGCAAGGGGAAACATGACACAAATAACAGGAGCTCCTCTAGAAATTAACGTATCCATGTAAAATCTGAGCGCTAATACCAGGTTCTGTTACCTGCATTCATGCTGCAGCATTAAAATGATATTATCACCAATAAGTAATCATCATCACATTCCAACTAAATAATTTACTTTTATAAACACTTTCTTATAAAACTTCATAGCATTTTACTGGAATGATCTTGTTTATCTTTCAGTTAATAACGAAAAACTAGTGTCTTCATTTAGATATCCCCTAAGGCCAGAGGAATAAAATGAACATTGGAGGGTAATTATGGTAATTAATTTACCAGGTAACTCATAGAATTTGATCCCACAGTTTTAATGTCAGTTTAATGCTCTGTTAAGGACAAAATAATGAATCTAGTTGCTTGGGGCTCTATAGAAAAAGCTAAAATGAAAACAAGAGGAATTATATTGTTGGTTTTCATTATTAATACACACATTTTAGGTGTACCCACCCCATCACTGTTCTCCTAGAAAGTAAACAGTTAAAATGACAAGCTTCCCTTAATTCCCTGCAATGCTATGAATGTACACACAGATACTGATGCTAACAAGTTAATAACATTACATAAATTACCTCTTCCAAGACATTCCACAGTTCCTCCTCCAAATACTCATTAAAGGGATCCAGATTTTTCCTCATTGTTCCAGTGAATAAAACAGGTTCCTAAATATCATAAAATAGTGAATGTTAGTAATCTCTTCATTTTAAACCAATGCTTATAGAAAATGAAAATACAAAATATCAAAATTCACTGTAATTATTAATATTAAAGTTTCAAATGTATGTTTACAAAACAGTATCTCTAAAATAATTTCCCATTGTACAAAGTTTGCTACAAAAAATCCTCTGGGCTATTAAACACTAAAGGAAGAAAGTGTTTAAAAAGTATTTTCATCTTAAGAAAAAAAAAACTGAAGAAAAGAAAGAAAGTTTGATTTTTTTTAAAAAGTTGCCATTCTGGTAATAATATCTGCTTAAACACACACACACAAACTGACATTATAATCACATGAGAAAGTTTACAGCAAGATCTACATAAATTAAGTGTCAATCCTGGTGTGATTGGGAAACATCAACTGCATGATTAGTTGAGGTTTGTGCTTCAAAGCAAAACCATTCAATATTTATACGTTGGCAATGAAGAATAAACTAGGCTATTTTCTCCATTGGTCAGACTGTCTTCTAGGATCTGGAATCTCTCCCCAGGTATGAATGGAACATCCCCTCATGTTCAAAGAGAACGTCAGCTCCTGGGGCCTGAGGCACCTCTGTCCATGGAGAGATCACCTCTGATTCTGCACCAGCTGGTCCCCACGTTCTCTCACCTGTGCATCAGGATGACCTGCCTCACAGAACCTCATTACTAACTTCAAGGCCAGAAGGACCTGAAACCCACTGTGATGTGAGCCATAATAAAACTGTTTGAATAGCTTTTCCTATTCATCATCAGGAGGAGCCACAAGTAAATTACACTGGAAACACACCTCCTGAATTTCAAGAGAGAATCTTGTACATAAGCTCATGTAGACAATTTACATTTTCTTCTGGAAGGCTCTCTAGTAAGCCAAGTCATAAGAATATGGGCAGCAGAGAAGAGCCCAACTGGCTCCTTTCAGTGAAGGGGGCAGGACAAGGGGAGGCACACGTGTGGGAACAAGAGGAGACCTGACTCCTCCACAAGTGCCCGGAACTGCTCGGAATTACCAGCCTCAAATCTCGCCTGGCCCTGGGGCTGGACTTTCCTCCTAACTTCATAAAAACCTGAGAAGAAAGATGAAGAAGACAGACATTTCTTTTCCCTAGTCACAATGAAGAATGACAGAGAGCCTCCCATACCTTCTTTCCCTACTGTCTCAGTTTTAAGTCTAGTGATCAAGAAATGAATGCAGAAGGCACAGGACAGTGTGCCACCAAAAGAGATATATCCCTAAGGAAAGTCCAAAATTAAAAATATACTGTGTAGGGAGCTTCATTTGCACAAAGTTGATTAAGTGACCGATAAGCCTACAAAGCATTGAAAATCACTGGACATACAACATTTCAAGATGATTATTAAATTGAACTGAAAAATCCAGAGACTCAAATTTAAAGTTTCCCTTAAAACTCTTGAATTTAGGAACAAAGATTAACAACCATCTAAGCAATAGTAAGAGTTCCTTGTCAGGAGAATAACCATCATTGTACCCCAGATTTTTATAAAAACTTTTCAACCCTAAGTTTCCCCTATGCAGGCTATTTCTCATCTTTTAGCTGTATGTATGAAGTTTACAGAAACAACTGGCGAGGTGAGGGGAGGCTGGTCCCCAATATTCCTCATCCTTCTCTTCTCCATTGTCCCTCCATTATCTAGATCATTTCAAGTAAGCAGGTATTCCCTGAATGTAATCTCAACTGGCGTTCTTCCTGGGGAATATACTTAACTACTTCAGATAGTGAGAACAAAGGATGTATACACTTCAACTCCCTGTTGCGTTTAAGGAAATTATTTAGGAAAAGCTTTCATTTTTGCTTTTTCCTGAAACTTTGAATATAAATTGAGGAGTACTTCTTAAGAACACAGTATTCATCTTTTAAAGTTCCCCTCAGGACTGATGGTCTATGTCCCGACTCCCCTGTCTCTGGTTCCTACTCAGGTCCTTGCTGCTATCACACCTCCCCCAGTTCTGATCTGTTCATGGCAGGACCAACAGTGATGGGGATAAGCCTGGGGGAGAGAAGAGAGATGACCCCAGAAGCTTGCTGCTGTTCCCAGGATCACAGGTAACAGGGATTCAGGGAACATGATGTGGGCCTGGCTCACCTGAGTGGGGCAACTCAAAGAAACAGCACTGGGCTCCCCCTTCTGCAGAGTCTGCTCTCAGCTTCCCAGGTTACTTAAGTCAGGGTGTTGACACAAAAGCAAACTGCTTGCTACTCATTTGAGGGAAAGAGAGATGTACATTTTCTGCACTTAGACAAGTTAGTTTCAAGTAACCAAACCAACAGACTTTTCTCCATCTCTGAGCCAACATGACACTGTAAAGACAAAGGGCTGTTGGCTGGGGAGGGGTAAGATTTTAAATATCTTCTCCTGACACTTATTAGCCCATAACACATAAATGAAAAAACCCATTTCAAAACTGATATTCTCCAAATGAGACTCAAAACAGGAGGAGTCATATCTTCTGACTTTACTAAACTTTTGTTATGTTTTTGGGAAACTATCTCATGAGACCATCATTCAGTTTAACTAACATTTATTGAAAAAAAAAATTTGGAGTCAGTCCTAAGTTCTGATTCAACTTCTCATTAGTTCTTAAACTCGGAGTAAATTATTTATCTTTCCAAGACTGTTCCATTACTGGAAACTAGGGTTAGCCTTGCAAGGTTGCTGTGACAATCTGAAACAACAGTGAAGTTCCTGATGTGATGCTAACATGGACCAGGAGCCCAGCCCAACAGGCAGAAAGGCAGGGACAGTGTCTGTCAAACTTCAGATGTAGTCAGTGGATTATGAAATTAATTTTGTGCATTGTGATCATCATTTTCTCTTTTATATGAAGTAGAACAGAACTGGCATCACAGAAAATATCAGAGCACAGAGCAATAGGAATGTTGTTTTGTGACATTTTTGTTTCTCTCTGTATGTGTGTGCATGCACACGAAATCATGATATGAAGCAGTTCTATCAAGGACCACAGTCAACAGCCACCTGAAGTCTTGCACAAGCAGAGTAATTTGCTTCTCAGACTCTGGAGTTGGGAATCTCTTTAAGTTTACTTTGAACCCTATTAGTATATTTTGGAAATTAATACATTGCTGATCATGTCATTTGCAAATATTTTCTTCTTTTCCATAGGTTGTCTTTTTGGGTTTTTTAATGGCTTTCTTCGTGCTATACTTTTAAGTTTAACCAGGTCACATTTGTTTATTTTTGCTTTGCTTCCATTACTTTAGGGATCAGATCCAAAAAAAAAATAGTGCTGTGATTTATGTCAAAGAGTATTCTGCCTATGTGTTCCTCTAAGATCTTGTCTTACTAAGTACCTTGTCTTACAGGTCTTTGCTCATTTTTACTTTATTTTTTATATGGTATTAGAGAATGTTCTAATTATTTCTTTTACATGCAGTTGTGCAGATTTCCCCATACTATTTATTGAAGAGACTGTCTGTTCTTTATTACATATTGTTACCTCTTTTGTCTTAGATTAACTGACCATAAGTGTGTGGGTTTATTTCTGGGTTTTCTATCCTGTTCCATTAATCTATGTGTCTGGTTTCTGTGACACAACATACTTTTTCATTATTGTAACTTTGTAATATAGTCTAAAATCAGGGACTGTGATTCCTCCAGCTGTGTTCTTCTTTCTCAAGATTGTTTTGGCTATTTGCAGTCTTTTCTGTTTCCATACAAATTAAAACAAATTTTTTTGTTCTAGTTTTGTGAAAAATGCCACTAGCAATTTGATAGAGGTTGCATTAACTCTGTAAATTGTCTTGGGTAGTATGGTTATTTTTAACAATATTGAATCTTTCAATCCAAGAATACAGTTTATCTTTTCATCTGATTGTATCATCTTGAATTACTTTCATCAGTGTCTTACAGGTTTTGTATACAGGCCTTTTACCTCCTTAAGTAGGTTTATTCTGTTTTTTGTTTGTTTGTTTGTTTGTTTTCCCCCTCTGATGTGATGTCAATGGGATTGTTTCCTTAATTTCTCTTTCTGATACTTTGATTTTAGTCTATATAAATACAGTCAATATCTGTATAAACTAGGGCTTATACAGCTCAACCTAATCAAACAAACAACCTAATCAAACATGCAAAGAAGACTTAAATAGACATTTATCCAAAGACATACAGATGGTCAACAGACCCATGAAAAGATACTCAGCATCACTAATTATTCAGTTCAGTTGTTCAGTCGTCTCTGACTCTTTGTGACCCCATGAACTGCAGCACACCAGGCTTCCTTATCCATCACCAACTCACAGAGCTTGTTCAAACTCATGTCCATCAAGTTGGTGATGCCATCCAACCATCTCATCCTCTGACGTCTCCTTCTCCTCCCGCCTTCAATTTTTCCCAACATCAGGGTCTTTACTAAGGAGTCAGTTCTTCGCATCAGGAGGCCAAAGTATTGGAACTTCAGCTTCAGCATCAGTCCTTCCAATGAATATTTAGGACTGATTTCCTTTAGGATGGACTTGTTTGATCTCCTTGCAATCTGAGGGACTCTTAAGAATATTCTTGAACATCACAGTTCAAAAGCATCAATTCTGTGCTGAGTTTTCTTTATAGTCACTAATTATTAGAGAAATGCAGATCAAAACTACAATGAAGTATCACCTCACACTGGTTAGAATGACCATCATTTAACATCTACAAATAATAAATGCTGGAGAGGGTGTGGAGGAAAGGGGACCTTCCCACACTGTTGGTGGGAATGTAAATTGGTACAGCTGTTATGGAAAACAATATGGAGGTTCCTTAAGGAATTGAAAAAGAGTCACTGTGTGATCCAGCAAGTCCCGTCCTTAGCAAATATCTGGAAAACATAAAAACCCTAATTCAAAGAGATACATGCACCCCAGTTTTCACAACTTTTCTATTTATAATAGCCAAGGTATGTCCATGGACAGATGAATGGATAATGATATATATATACACACACACAGGAATATTATTCAGCCATAAAAAGAATGAAATAATGCCATTTGCAGCAACATGGATGAATCTAGAGATTATGAGACTAAGTAAAATAAGTCAGCAGAAAAAGACAAATATTATATGCGATCACCTCTATGTGGAATCTTAAAAACTGATAGAAATGAACTTATTTACAACACAGAAACAGATTCACAAACATAGAAAACAAACTAATGGTTACCAAAGAGGAGAGAAAAGGAGAAGGATAAGTTAAAAATCTGTGCTTCAGAAACACATACTACTAATTTGCTATACAATTGAAATGCTGTGAAAAAATAATCAGACACACACAAAATCTGACTCCTGGCTCTGCTGCTTACTAGATAAGTGGGAAAAGCTCCCCAGGGCTTCAGTTTTTAAATCCGTTAGGTAAGGATAACTACAGAATTGTGAGGATTAAGCAGGAAATGATAGGATAAGGGGTTAAAACATGTTAATGATTCCACAAATGTTAGGAATTCTTATAAGTACTTGTCAGGGACTGTAATAAGCACAGAGGAGCAGAAATGAGAGCTACATCTCTGTATCCTCAAGGAGATCCTCAAGGAGAGGGAGAAAATAGCCAAGAGTGTGGGAGGGCTGAGAAAGCAGGCCAGAGGTCTTGGTGGAGGACTGGTAAGTAACAATGTGTACAAGGTGGTGGTCAGGAAAGAAGCTGCTGGGAGGGGAAAATGAAATCAAAGTACAAGAAAGTGTCATTCTCTCTTCTTACTTTTGGTGGAATGTTAGATACATTTCTCTGTTACACCTTCCCACAAATTCTTATTGTGTTTTTTTTTTTTAATTTTTGTTTCTTTGCTCTACTGTTTATATTTATACAAACAATTCAGTTTATATTATAAACAATAAATATAAAGAAAATCACCAAGCACCATGAACACATAAAAGAAATTAAAGAGTAAAGTCATTCCAGAAAGTATTACTCTTTTTACTTAAGCAGAAATAATATTCAAAGGCCAGTAACCCAATCATTAAGAATACTAACAGTTCCTGATGACTGAGCATTCCCAAGAACCAAACATGGGCACAAACCTTATCTCACCCAGTTGGGTGTGCTAAGTCGCTTCAGTCATGTCAGACTCTTGGCAACCCCATGGATTATAGCCCATCAGGCTCATCTGTCCAAGGGATTTTCCAGTCAAGAATACGAGAGTGAGTTGCCGTGCCCTCCTCCAGCAGATCTTCCTGACCCAGGGATTGAACCAGCATCTCTTATGTCTCCTGCATTGGCAGGCAGGTCCTGTACCACTAGCACCACTTGGGAAGCCCAGATACATCTTCACAACACATCTGTGTGCAATGATTCCCAGACCTGGTTTAAAGATGAGGACACTGAAGTCTGGAAGCTGAGTGATGTCATCAAGTCCCCACAGCCCTCTGAGGCAGAGCAAGAATAAATCTGTGGGTCATGTTGACACTCGGTCTACACAAACATTCTATCCCTGGCTGCCTCTGGAATAATTTCCTGGGAACTTTGCACATTGCAATTTCTCTACAGATATTCCCTCTTTTATCAACCAATATTGTACCTTAGAGACAAAGGCATATAGAGAGGAATCTACATGTATACAAAGCTTGGCACTATTTTGTAAGGATGCTCTCTGGAGTGTGGAAAGGAAGGGTGGAAATCAACAAAACAGAACAGAACCATGTTGATGCAAAGTCATGTTTAGTCTTTGCTCAGATGTGCTTCCAAACATTATTGGCAGAGCCAAGGATCTTCTAATGTAATTTCTTTATTTACTGAGCTATTTCATGTACACAAGCATACAACTTTTTCCAATTAAGAAGCTTTAAAAATAAGGCAGGGCATGTTTATAAAGCTTTGCATCAAAGGAAATGAAAGGACTTTACAGACACGCCCTTTATTTCTACTAACTATTCTCACTTGGCCATTTAACAGATGAGTACCATCAAAACATAAAACTTGGAAATCTAAACTCATTTATTTTCTACTGTAACTACAAGTCATGAGTCTAATAGCCAGAGGGAACCTTTAAATATGGAGACTGAATGTGCTAAAAAGCTCTTTCCATTTTTCCTGAAAGGGATACCTTTGAAAAAAAATTTTAAATGTGGTAAAATACACCTTAAATTTACTAGTTTGACCACCTGTAAGTGCACAGTTTAGTGGTAATAAATACATTTACACTGTTGTAAAGCAGTCACCATCATCCAGCCACAGATTTCCTTTCATCTTTCAGAACTGAAACTCTGTGTCCTTTAAACAACTCTCTACTCCCAGCAGCTCCTGGTACCCACCATTCAACTTCCTGTCTCCATGAATTTAGTACTCTAGGTACCTTATATTAGTAGAATCATACTGTGTTTATCCTTTGTGACTGGCTTATTTCACTTAATTTCCTCAAGGTTCATCTGTGTTGTACCACAAGTCAGAATTTCCTTCGTTTCTAAGGCTGAATAATACTCCATTGTATACACATATGCACCACATTTGTTTATTGATTCATCTGTCAATGGACCTTTGGGTGCCTCCACCTTTTTGCTACTGAGAATAATGCTGCTCTGAACATGCATGTACAGGTATCACTTGAAGATCTTTCTTTCAATTCTTTTGGGTTTATACTCCAAAGCAGAATTGCTAGATCATATAATAATTCTATCTTTAACTTTTTCAAAAAATGACCAACTTGTTTTCCACAGTGGTTGTAATAGCTTATATTCCTACCAACAGCAAACAAGGATTCTAATTTCTCTACATTCTTGCCAATACTGCCAACCCATTTTCTCTCTTTCTCCCTTTTGTTTTTCTTTTTTGATAGATGTCTTCAGGGGTGCGAGGTATTTCACTGTAGTCTGTAAAGCTATATCTTGGTTTCAAAAGTACTTAGACATACACATTACCATATGTAAAATCAGATGGTCAGTGGAAATTTGCTGTATGATGCAAGGAGCTCAAATTCAGTGCTCTGTGATAACCCAGAGGGGTGGGATGAGGTGGGAGGTAGGAAGGAGGTTCAAGAGGGAGGGACATATGTATACCTATGGCTGATCCATGTTGATATATGGCAGAAACCAAAATGATATTGCAAAGCAATTATCCTTCAATTAAAAATAAATTAACTAGAAAAAAACAAGAGTACTTAGTGTAATTCCAGGTATTTTAGAGGCCACCAGTAGGTAGCAATAGCTGTACTCAGTAGTAAGACCCAAGCCCACGTTCTCCTTCCCTTTGGGTGCCATGCTGAAATGCTTCCTAATAAACAGGCATTTCAGGGCACATTACACCCACATTCCAGGAAGCACATTTGCCTGGCTCTTTGTGTCATCTCTTCTCTGTTTCCCATCTCAAGAGGGTGTTTTTCTGAGCTTTGTTTGATAGGCAGATGATTATGGAGTACAAAAATAAAATCTCACAATTGAAAAGAAAAAAGCAATCTGTCAAAACAGAGGGCAGGATGGAAGATCGGGACACCTGGCCTACGTTGCCCTCGGCTATATACCTGGACACAATCAAGGACAGAAATGGTAAAGGCCTAACTGAAGCAGAAGAGATCAAGAAGAGATGAAAAGAATACACAGAAGAACTGTACAGAAAGGACCTTAATAACACGGATAATCACCATGCTGTGGTCACTCTCCCAGAGCCAGACATTCTGGAGTGTGAAGTCAAGTGGGCCTTAGAAGGCATCACTACGAACAAAGCCTGGTTTCCCAGGTGGCGCTAGTGGTAAAAGAATCCACTTGTCAGTGCAGGAGACATAAGGGACATGGGTTTGATCCCTGGGTCGGGAAGATTCCCTGGAGGAGAGCATGGCAACCCACTCCAGAATTCTTGCCTGGAGAATCCCATGGACTGTAGCCTGGTGGGCTACAGTCCATAGGATCTGCAGAGGGTCAGACATGACTGAAGCGACTTGGCATGCACAAACAAAGCTAGTGGAGGCAATGGAATTCCAGTAGAACTATTAAAATCCTAAAAGATCATGCTATCAAAGTGCTGCACTCAGTATGTCAGCAAATTTGGAAAACCCAGCAGTGGCCACAGGACTGGAACAAAGCCAATTCTCATCCCAGTTCCCAAGAAGGGCAGTACTAAAGAATATTCAAACTACTGGACAATTGCACTCATCTTCCACGATAATAAGGTTATGCTCAAAATTCTTCATGGTGGGTTGCAGTGTTACACGAACCAAAAACTTCGAGATGTCCAAGCTGGGTTTAGAAAAGGCAGAGGAACCAGAGATCAAATTGCCAACATTCACTGGATCATAGAGAAAGCAAAGGAATTCCAGAAAAACATCTACCTCTGTTTCACTGACTATACTAAAACCTTTGACTGTGTGATCATAACAAATTGTGGACAACTCTTAAAGAGATGGGAATACCAGGCCATCTTACTTATCTCTTAAGAAACCTGTATGCAGGTCGAGAAGCAACAGTTAGAACGCTGCGTGGAACAACTGACGGGTTCAGGATTGAGAAAGGAGTACAACAAGGCTGTTTAATGTCACCCTGTTTATTTAACTTATATGCTGAGAACATCATGAGAAATGCCAGGATGGATGAGTTTCAGCTGGAATCAAGACTGGCAGGAGAAACATCAACAGCTTCAGATATTTGGATGACACCACTCTAATGGCAGAAAGAGAAGAGGAACTAAAAAACCTCTAGATGAGGGTGAAGGGAAAGAGTGAAAAGGCCAGCTTAAAACTAAATATTAATAAAACTAAGATTATGGCTTCTAGCCCCATCATGGAGAAGGCAATGGCACCCCACTCCGGTACTCCTGCCTGGAAAATCGCATGGGCAGAGGAGGCTGGTAGGCTGCAGTCCATGGGGTCGCAAAGAGTCTGACACGACTGAGCGACTTCACTTTCACTTTTCACTTTCATGCATTGGAGAAGGAAATGGCAACCCGCTCCAGTGTTCTTGCCTGGAGAATCCCAGGGACGGGGCAGCCTAGTAGGCTGCCGTCTATGGGGTCACACAGAATCGGATACGACTGAAGTGACTTAGCAGCAGCAGCAGCAGCCCCATCATGGCCTATAGAAGGGAAAATGATGGAAGCAGTGACAGATTTCTTCTTCTTGGGCTCTAAAATCACTATGGATGGTGACTACAGCCATGAAATTAGAGAATGACTACTTCTTGGCAAGAAAGCTGTGACAAACCTGGACAGTGTGTTAAAAAGCAAAGACATCACTTTGCTGACAAAGGTCTGTCTAGTCAGTGTTATTGTCTTTCCAGTGGTCATGTATGGTTGTCAAGAGCTGTACCATAAAGAAAGCAGAGCACCAAAGAATTGATGCTTTCCAACTGTGGTGCTGGAGAAGACTCTTGAGAGTCTTTTGGACTGCAACGAGTTCAAACCAGTCAATCTTAGAGGAAATCACCCTTGAATACTCACTGGAAGGACTGATGCTGAAGCTGAACTCCAATACTTTGGTGACCTGATGCAAACAGCTGACTTATTAGCAAAGACCCTGATGCTGGGAAAGATTGAAAGCAGAAGAAGAGGGCAACACAGAGGGTGAGATGGCTGGATGGCATCACCATACGAAATGGATGTGAACTTGGGCAAACTCTGGGAGATGGTGAGGTCCATGGGGTCATGAAGAGTCAGACACGACCGGGCAACTGAACAACAACAGTATACCTGGAGGATAGTAATTGCTCAGTAAATAGTCACTAAAGTATGTTGAGTGGGTAAATCACAAGGAAAGACAGGAGCTTCTACTGTGCATATAATTCAATTTCCAACACACTTTCTGAAAGTCATACTTCTTTAAGAAGCAGAAGAAAAGAAAACAGAATCAGAGCTGAGGGAGAGACGGTCAACTCAATGCTCCACCATCACAGCAGCCACACACTGGGTCTCAGCGTGAAGCACTCTATACCATGCACTGACCTATTTTGCCCTCAGAACAGCTCGAAGGGTTGTATTGTTAGCTGCCTTATAAGACAGAAAACTGAGGAGCACAGAGGTGGAATTCCAAGTCCCTTTCTCTTCCTCACTATTCTGTACTGGCTGCCTGGAGAAAATTATTATATTAATGGCTGATTTGTCAAAGTCTCCCCATAGCATCCATACACTCTCCAATTCTCAAAGCCCCACAGTTTCACAGAACACCCTCCAGGGACATAATCACCTTTGAAAGGATGTCCTCATTTCCTACAGCAAAGCTCTCTCTGGAAGACACTTAAAATTCGCATTTCCCTATAGGAACCTCTGCAGCGCTAAACAAACAATTTACTCTTTTGTTCTCAGAACTGTGTGGTTATCAGTGGATAAAATCGTGGAACCTGAGGAAGTCTGAGTCCAGAAATCCATCTCAGTAAATTATTAAATCACATGCACACAAAACTAACAAATAAAGAAACAAAACCTAGTATATGATGAAAGTATCTGTTGAAAATACCTGCTGCTAAAAATATGCTCTACTAGGTGTAAAAAGGATTAACCCTTTTGTTTAATTTGAAAAATATAAAAATAAAAAATAAGTGAACAGGTGGCTTATGAAAAGAACATGTGAGTGCATACCTGAAGTGCAGCTGTTATTTTCTTCCTTAAATCATGAAGTCCAATATGGCTTATCCAGATTCCATCAATCCAAACATCACCTTCAGGTTCTGACAATCTAAAAAGGGCAGCGATGAGGGAACTTTTTCCAGCCCCTGTTCTTCCTACAATGCCAAGCTGTAAAGAGATCCAGGAGAGAGTAAGAATTAACAAAATGCAACAAACCTGGGAGAAATGCTGGTTATTGATGATGAATTTTAAAAGTTCTCTATAAAGAGTAGTCTATAAGTTTCTCAGTCATGGCACTGTTGACATTATGGGCCAGATTTCATTCTTGGGGGAAGAGGGCTTGTCCTGTGTATTGTAGGATGCTTAGCAGTAGCCTTGAACTCGACCCACTAGATACCAGTAGCACTCCCTAAGTAAACTGTGGCAACCAAATATTTCAGACACTGACAACTGTCCCCTGGTTGAGAGCCCCCTAGTCCCAAGAAGAGTTAAAAATGACAATCTGCTGGCAGTGGAAGGCCAGCGATCTCCTAAGTGGTCCATAAGAAGTCACCCTTTAAATTAGCTTTATTCCTACAGCCTGGAGAATTATGTGACTAATTTTATGGAGATATCAACAAGTAAAGTTAGAAGTATTATACATAAAAAAAGTATTCACTTTTTCAAGGGCCTAATTATTTAAGCGGAATTATTCTTTGGTAGAAAAACTAAAAAAATTCCCAATATTAAATATCTTAATATATTCTATCTTGAAAGAAAATATCTTAAAATTATAAAATGCAGATCTCAGTGTCTTATAAGGCAGAGGACAGTAGACAAAATGCACATAATGAGTCAACATCAACACAATATGTGCTACTTATATGGGACCTTTCACTGGAGCAGTTCAAAAGGTATTTTATAAACAAATTAACACTTGCAATTGCACCTTGGAAAGATACATGTCAAGTGTCACTCTAGTCATTAAAACCAAAGCAGAGAGAAATTCAGTGCGCTAACGATAAGATGAGGCTTTTCTGATGGCTCAACTGTAAAGAACGTACCTGTCAATGCAGGAGACTCAGGTTTTATCCCTGCGTCAGGCAGATCCCCCAGAAAAGGAAATAGCAACTTACTCCAGAGAATTCCATGGACAGAGGAGCCTGGCAGGCTACAATCTGTGAGGTCACAATGGAGTTGGACACGACTAAGCAACTAATACATATCAATGCAGGAGACATGGGTTCAATCTCTAATCCAGGAAGATCCCACAGCTACAGAGCAACTAAGCCAGTGCACCACACCTACTGAAGCCCACACGCCCTAGACCCGGGAGCCACAACAAGAGAAGCCACCACAGTGAGAAGCCTGGGCACTGCAACTAGAGAGCTGCTCACTGTAAATTCATTGCAACCAGAGAAAGAACCAGAGCAGCAACGAAGACCCAGCCCAGCCAAAGAGAAATAAATACAATTATTTTGTAAAAAGTTATGTTTACACTATGTTGTAGTTTACTTAGTGCACAATAAGCATTATGTATGAAAAACAATATTCATACCTTAATTTTCAAATACTGATTGCTAAAACAATGCTAACCACCATCTAAGCCTTTATTGGGTAGTAACACTAAAAAACACTGATCACAGATCAGAAAGACAAATTTAATAATAATAAAATGGCTTGAAATATTGTGAGAATTACCAAAAGTTGACAGAGGCATGAAGTTAGCAAATACTGTAGGGAAAATGGTGCCAATGTACTTATTCAACAATGAGTTGTCATAAATGTTCAGTTTGTTTAAAAAAAAAAAAAGAAAAGAAAAAGAAGCAGCATTATCTGTGAAGCACAATAAAAATATGTGTCTGTCTGTCTGGGTGTTCTCATACATAAATCAACACACATTAAGACACAGGTGACAACTGTATCAATGAGAATGTGTGTATGTTCCCATGTTATGAGCTCTACTGACACTGATCCATCTGTGCAAATGGGAACATTTGTAGACTTTGGATAATGGGCTGAGACATGTAAGGGCATTGAGTGCCAGTCATGACCACAGGACTGTGAGCTCCAAACTCCAGTGAGGAGAATAATAAGAAACAAGGGACTTCACAGGCAGTCCAGTGGTTAAGATTCTGAGCTTCCACTGCAGGGGACATGGGTCCAATCCCTGGTAGGGAACTAAGATCCCAAATGCTATATGGCCACACATCCCCTCCAAAAAAGGCAACTCAAAGAAAAAAAAAAAAAAAAAACCAAACCTGGCTCTGGCTATTTCTACAGTTAAATAATTAAACCTATTAATATAGTCTGAATGTCTTATCTGGGTCACCAATGGGTTTTACCAGTTCCACACAGAAAGTGTCACCAGTATCAGTAAGTTTACATTCCTAACACCAAAGACACTTGGAAAAAATCTCTTTTTAGCTGCTTCACAACTGCTCCTTTCTGTTTTTCGTACCACTTGGATCAGAGTGGGAAGTATAAGACAGGAAGTCAGGAGCTGTTGTGTCTTCAGTAAGATGTCATGGGAAAATGATACCACTTTTTGAAATTAAACTGATGTCCAATAAAATGAAGCTATAAATCTCAGGTTTGTGAATGTGCAGGGAACCTGGCCAGGGTTCATCTCTGATGACCACACCAACTTGTTAGACACTTGCTCCTGGATCTCTCTTTACACATCAAACTCAACATGATCAACATCTGATGCCCCACATAAAACAGCCATGTCCTCTGACTTCCCCACTCTGCTTCTTTCCCAGGCTCATAGGCACAACTGTCCACCTTCCTTCCAGCTTTCCCCGAGTCCAGCACGCTGCCAAGCCCTGAAGACGCTACTCTTGCAGTGTTTCATGGCTCAATCCCTCACTTTAAGGTCCACATTCACCACCTGGGTGTCAGGCTGCATTATCGTTTAAAAAACAAAATAAAACAAACTGTTTTCTTAATCATAATCAGTGCAAATGAATTTGAAAAGTAAATAAAGACTAGATATACCCTAGAAGTCTGATAAAACCAATCTTAAGATGTTGATGTTTTGATTTTCCAGACTTGTGTTATGTGAAGATAAAAATTTGTAAAGATACAAATTTACATATTTAAACAAAATATGATTAGTATGAACATAATGTATCTTCATTTAGAATTTGACATTTTTATTTTATTCTACTTTGCCAACAAAACTCCATCTAGCCAAAGGTATGGTTTTTCCAGCAGTCATGTATGGATGTGAGAGTTGGACTATAAAGAAAGCTGAGTGCCGAAGAATTGATGCTTTTGTACTGTGGTGCTGGAGAAGACTCTTGAGAGTCCCTTGGACTGCAAGGAGATCCAACCAGTCCATCCTAAAGGAGATCAGTCCTGTGTGTTCATTGGAGGGACTAATGTTGAAGCTGAAACTCCAATACTTTGGCCAACTGATGTGAAGAGCTGACTTATTGAAAAAGACCCTGATGCTGGGAAAGACTGAAGGTTGGAGGAGAAAGGGACGACAGAGGATGAAATGTTTGGATGGCATCACTGACTCAATGGACATGACTTTGAGTAGGCTCTGGGAGTTGGTGATGGACAGGGAGGCCTGATAATGCTGCAGTCCATGGGGTCTAAAAGAGTCGGGCACGACTGAGCAACTGAACTCAACTGAACTGTTATAATGTATCTTCATTTAGAATTTCATAAAAACATTTATTTTAAATGGCTATATAACATTACAATATATGTGATTATTTATTTGACAAACTCCTACTGGTAGATATTTAGACAATCTCCAATATTTTGCTATCATAAATAACTCTGTGTCAAATATCCTTGAAGCTCAGTCTCTGCAAACAACCTTAATTATTTCCTTCAGATAAATTCTCAGATGTGGAATTGCTGAGAATAAGGTACATACATTTTAAGAGAAAGCTGTTAAGTATTGCCAATCTCCAGAAAAATGATACCATTTTCAACTTCCACCTGTTTCCCTGGACATTCATAAACCTGGGTATTATAGCTTTGTTTTAATTGACATCAGTTTGATTCCAAAAAGTGGAGTCTATTTCCCAGGACGTCTTACTGGAAACACAACAGCTCCTGACTCCCTGTCCCCTGCACCTGTGCACTCGGGTCCACAGGCTCTCACTTCTCAGATTAAACCCCAAAAGGTTGGCTCTGTGTCACTCCACCCCAGGACATCTCTTCTACAAAGCTATCCCCACTGACCTCTCCATCCTTCATGTACATGAGTCAGCTTCCTTGGGGTCACTAGGTAGTTGTGAGGGTTGGATATGAAAATGTGTGTTACACACCTGGTAGTTCTTTTCCCTGAATGCTCTGCAGGTGCCTAGTTCTTCACTCACTGGATCAGGGCATCATGCCTTTGCTCATGTTGGTCTCACCTCCCAGAATGCCTTACACATACATTTCCACCTGCTGAAGCCCTGACCACACATCACTAAGTCTGTCTCACGTGCCTAATTCTGCAGAAATTCTCTCCCTGTCCCCTATGTGTGCTTATCCCAATACTAACAGGTGTTGTATTATCTTTTCCTAATATTCTATAAAAATTCTGACCACCTTCTAGCTTACAAAACTAATATACCTATTTTCTTGTTTCTTCAACTGGCCCGTATATGTTGACAGCAGGATCTGTATTGGATTTGACTTTTTCTGATTTTTATTCCCTGTGGAGCCCTGAGACAAAGAAGCTTCTGCAAAAAGCTGAGATTTTTAATCAGGCCAGAGAATTTATGGAAAATCTATCACCATATTATTTAGACATATGATAAGTTGGACAAAAGTAAACATGGTAGATGGATCCTATAGCCATAAATAAAACTTCAAATGGCCAACACCTCATTCTCATGGGACAGACAACAACTTCCACCATGTAAGTGGTTATGGTCATTTTATACAGTATAAAAACTACAACCATCATTGGTCAAGCATTTACTCTGACCCATGTGCTGGGTGCTTTACATGTCTTATCTTATTTACATCATACAACAAGCCTACAGGTTAGGTCCTATCAATTCCATTTTTCCAAAAGAAGACTGAGGCTTAATTAGTCTGCCTGAAATTTTAGAGTCCATTAAGTCATAGGATGAGACTCAAACCCACATCTGTCAGCCTCTTTTCCATTCTGCTGATGAACTCCTTAAACCTGGATGGCCTGGTATCTTATCATGTCTCTGTGTAGCTAGAACAGAGAAAGTGGGGAGAGGTATAGCTGCAGTTAAAGGAACTGGCCTACCATAGAGACCCTGTGGGCAGAGAGTTGAAGCATGATGTGAACATTGGTACATACAACATGGTGAGTGGGACAAGAGGGATGACATCACTGAGCAGAGAGAGTACTTGGAGTCAGGTGGGCTGGCTGTCAGCAGGAAGAACCAGCACCCCAGGTGGGCTGGAAGAGAAACCTGCAGCCTAGTGGGGCAATGGTTCCCCAGGAGACAAACCAAACAGACCTCCTGCCCTGCTTAGGGAGCGAGACTCATTCTTTATCCCATCAGATGGTGAAAGAGCTGCACATACACTGCTGCACTGGGCTGTCTTTGACTCCAGGCCCAGGCAGGGCTGAGCCTGTGGGAAATCCCTCCATTCCCTGCAGGAGGCTGGTGTGGGGAAGGTAGAAGCAGGATGAAAACTGCCCATGATGAAGACGAGACTCCACCAAGAGGATGCAAAGAAATGCAGTGGAATCACACAGAGTTGAATTATAAAGCATAAGCGCAATTTGCGGAATATGAAAGTAAGTAAATCTATAGGGGAAGTGGCACAGAACTTTCTAGAGCCTCATGCTCAGTCATAACAGGGACTTGGGTAACTCCTGAGCTCAACTTCAACCTGTAAAAGGATGTTTAATAGAAATCACAGGTTATCACTCATAAGAAATGCCTATGGGAGAAAAAGGAATTTACCAGAAGGTCTTGTTCAAATGAGTAAAGAGGTCTGGATGGGCCTGAGACTCTGCATTTATAGAAAGCTCCAGGAGATGTAGGAGCTGCTGGCCCTGACACCACAGTCTGAATCACAAGGAATTAGAAAGCCAGTAAGGGAAGTGGGACAATCTGGAGTGAGGAGAGGGGTTGCTGAGGAGATACTATGTAAAAAAGGAGAAAATGTAGAAAACTAATATTTTTGCACATTACAGCAAGGTCTAGTAAGCATCTCTAAAATGTATTATAGAAGCAAGAGCTCTGAGCAAGAAAAAAATAACAAACCAAAACCAATCTATCCTGAGAGCTGGATAAATGCCTTAAAATGTCCCAGAACTCTAAAATCATTAAATCAACCACAAAACCATCTAAATGAAAATTGCAACCAGTGTTCAGAATCTTACCAGGAAGATTAAGGTGCTATTTACCTCATCTGGGGTCTTTAGTTTTACTTGCTATTTCTTCCATGAATTAGAATTCTATGTAGTACCTACTACATTCTCCTATTGACTCTAACTTTCAGGAATCAGGACATCAGAGGAAACAATGGAAAGAGAATAAAGCCCCATTTCAGCTGGGCAGGCTCATTCCCACACCCCCCGCAGCAGCCTCTTTCAATCAAACCCAGCACCATAAGGGTGACCCAGAGTGATGGGGTGGGACAGGTTAGCAGGAGAGGGAACCTGGGATGTTCACAGGTGGAGTAGAATCACTTCCTGAACACGCTGCATGGGTATTATCTCCAACCACAGAAATGAAGCTAACGTTGTTAAGGCAGAAGGGGATGACAAAGGGTGAGATGGTTGGATGCCATCACCAAGTTGAAAGATATGAGTGTAAGCAAGCTCCAGGAGTTGGTAATGGACAGGGAGGCCTGGTGCTGCAGTCCATGGGGTCACAAAGGGTTGGACACAACAGAGAGACTGAACTGATCTGTGATACGGGGAATAGACCAAGTCAGAGATCAAAAGTCAAGCTACCACAGTCATTAATTCAGTTTCCAAATTCAATTTGCCCTCAAATAGTTTGGAATCTCAATAGTCCTATGATTGGCAGTTTTTAAGAAGGAAGAATAGAATCGATTATGTTCATAAGTGGTACGGCAGAGTTTCTTAAATAATTCCTATTTTATGGCTTTGGGGAAAATGAAGACAAGTGTGAGTTAACAGAATCACATTAACAACAGAAAATCTGACAGACACATTGTCTGAGAGTAAGCTAACATCACCTACAGTGCTCTCAGGGACAGGATTGTATCAAGAGCTGTGATTAATATTTTCCCAACAAAACAGTCCTCAGCCTCTTCCTGAACTGCAATGGAACTGGAAATAATTACGAGTCACCTTTAGTGCTGCAACTAACTGAAGCTGCTCCCTGGGTACCATTTTGGCAATAAGTTGAATATGTATTTTCATGTTACAAGGGTATCATTCATTTAATTACAGCTATAGTCCACTAGCAGGTTGTGGCAGAAAGAGTTAAAGAGCAATTCTTTTAATTGTTCACGCAGTTGTCTTGTGTGTATGTTCTGGTTACTGGCTCCTCACACCTGTGTGTTACTCGCCCTTGCAGACAGCAGTTCCTCAGCACCCTCTCTAAGCCCTGCAGAATGCCACTTTCTAGGGAACAAACATGAAAATAAGATGCTCCTTGATTTTAAAAAGCCTCAAGGTACCGTAAGATACAGACCTCAAATTACAAAGCACAGCACAGATGCTATCTTACATTTTAATTACGATAAAGTTCACAAAACATAAAATTTAACTACTTAACCATTTTTAAGTGGACAGTTTAATGTTCAGTACATTCACATGGTGTGCAACTAAGCTTTATTTATTTATTTATTTTTGCCTCATAAAACTGAAATTCTATAACCATTAAACAAACAGCTCCCCATTGCCACTCCCCAAGTCCCTGGAGACCACCATCCTACTTCCTGTCTTCCTGAATTTGACCACTCTGTGTCAAATTCATAGAATTTCACCACCTCACATAAGCAGAATCAGAGTATTTGTTCCTTTCGCGTCTGACATTTAGCAAGATGTTGTCAAGGTTTAGCCATAGGTCAGCATTTTCCTCCTTTTAAACATTGGATATTTCATTGTAAGGATTAGTTCCTTCCAACTTTGGGCTGCTTTGAACATAGTTGTACTGTGAATGCTACCTTCAAAGAGTATATAAGACGCTAAGGAAGAATTGAGAGTCTCGAAGATGCATTAGAGTTGCCTCAGAAAATGAGGATACTTTCACCATCCAGATGACAAAGGGGACGGTCTCTGAGGCAGAGGGCAGACTAGAAGCTGGAAGGATGTGGTGCTTTGGGAGAACCTACATACAACCTGAGTGCAGTGGTGTGTGTTAGTCAGGAGACGTTCTGACAGCAGAGGGAGGTGAGGAAGAGCTTCCTATCAACTTGTCTGCTCTGGTTTATTCTCTTCTTCAAGACTTTGCTCTGGTCCAGGCCAAGGACCTGAAGTTGAGTATAAAAGAACATCACAGCAGACATGGACACTGGCTGGTTCAGCTCACAAGTCTCTCTGCCATCTCCCATGTGGATCTTCCCTGCTCTGTTCAATTTGCTTTTGACGTTGAGCAAATCTCTAGGCCCTGCCTCCATCACAGGCCCTGGTTCCTCATCCCTGACTGAGTCATGATTCTACTCTAGTAACAACGAGCTCACCCCATGGCCCCTGCTGGAGTGGACTTGGGGCTGTGCTCTGGTTCCCGCAGCAGCTCTCCCAGCCCAGTAAGGATCAGATCTGGGCTAAAGAAAGAAGCAGTCTGTGGGGGGAGGGCAGGGGGATGGCAGCTCAGCGTGGATGTGTAGGAGGACAAGTCTACAGAAAAGACCGAGAGAGAGGAGCAGTTGCAAACAGAGGGCACTGTGGGAGGAATATTTCAGAAATACAAAGAATAAAAGATGGAAAGGAGATAGTGGAGAATTAGGGACAGGGAGCTAGGACTGACTTCCCAGACTTTGTATGAATAATCAGGTGTCACATATAATGTCCTGGGTCAGGTTAAAATTGAGCCCAGGAGCCCAGGGCCCACCAAGCACCATGAGGAAGCTCACAATACAGGGGATGAAAAATGCTTGTTCCCCATCCTGAACCAAAACAACAACAACAACAACAGGAGAATGGAAAAAATATTTAAAAAATGCTTGTATCCCCATTCCATGGTCAGTTTCCAAGAAAGATTCACCTACATATCAGTGATTAAATCTGCATCCATGAGGTACAAACAGCCCTCCCCCCACTCCCAACACACCAACGAGGAAACCAAGAGCAGATGTGGTGCTAAAACTTTAGCTGGATTTTAAAGAGGCAAATGGCTTAAACTAACCTTTTCTCTTGGGGCAGTGGGTACTCTCAGGTTCTTCAATACCAGAGGCCCATCCAAGCTGTACCTGAAGTTAATACGATAAAAGTCAATCTCTCCTCCATGGGGCCAGGATGGCGGTGGACGATGCTCAAGTTCCCAGGGTGCTTCTTTCTCAAGGTCTGTATACTCAATCCCCCTTTCTACTGAAATCATCTGAAACACATATGACATCACATGAGTTAGTATCAGAGAGTCTTGTTTATGGATGTTCAGAGACTGTAAATGAGACATTTTGCTTTTTTTATCTTTATATCTGATTTTATATGGTTCAGAATATCCCAGGTCTTAGCATCCACAAAGGACAGAAATGAGAGTCTGATGAGGCCTTGGGTGAACTGCAAATTTGTTTGTCATCTTCAATACTTTTCCTTACAGCCACTTCCTCCAACTTTATATTAACACTAAAAGAATTAGAGAAATGAATGCTAAGATTTTATTGATCTACTTTTCACACCTGAATGAAAAACAAGAGCATTTTTTCAAAGAAAAGAATATTTATGGACACTAGTCAGTAATGTGTGGCTACAGAAGGGTCATGTATTACAGATAACAGAACTGGATGGTCATCAAACCTCCATTTAATTATTAGTCATTTTCTATTCTATTAGAAGCGAGAAGTGGAAAGATTTCATTTTTATTGTTTTTCTCCCTTTAGGAGAAGCTGCAAATATTCAAAAGTGCATAATTTACATATTAACCAAGGCTTCCTAAACAACCATGGCTCCACACCTTTGAGAGCACTTTCTGAGAGGCAGCTTACCCTACCAGAAAGAAGGGCCACCAGAAATTTTAGGTGTTCAACACACATAAGAATAAATGATAAAATGGGGGAGGGGCAGGAGATAGGAACATATTAATTAAAGAAACGTCAAAAACCTGAATTCTTTATTTCACAAAATACGAGGAATCACCTATTAAGAAACAAAGATAACCAAGCTGCTAAGAAATTAGCTTCTCTCCAGGATTTCAGAACCTCTCTCCTACAGAGACATTTATTGTATTTGAGGACAGCTTGTGATGAATATAAAACCTTCTGACATGGCACACATACGACTGAGAAAAGACATATATATTTTATTTTACATTAACTTTAAGCAGATGAAGAAGAATGTTAAAAAACTTTGTTAACTACGATGTGAAATAATAGTTTTACTATTTTACATAAGAATTGCTTGTATGTCATTTAACAGCAAGGAGACTTGAAAATGCTAAGAATGGAAAGATAGTCATCACCATATTCTCCACTTCGGCGCTTTGCCTGATGCACCACTGGAACATCCCCGTGAGTGTGAGGGTGAGAGACAGCACCAGGCCAACCTGCCCGAGATCCAAAGCTAAATGAGGAAGAAAAGGAATAAAGTCAGTCTCCTTCTCAACCACTCATGCAGCTCCTACTGTCACTTTATGAAGAAGACTCCCTTTATTTTTATGAGTTTTAAAGGAGTAGAGTTGATTTACAAAGTTGTGTTAGTTTCAGGTGTACAGTAATGTGAATTAGCCATATATATATATACTTTATATATATATACACACACACACATATATATATATCTATATATAATCCACTCTTTTAAAGTTATTTTTCCCATATATGTCATTACAGAGTATCAGTTAGAGTTCCCTTTGCAATACAGGTCATTTTTAGTTTTCTATTTTGTATATAGTACTGAAAAGACTCCTTTATAACATTTAAATCATTTGCATGTAATGATATTATTACTTATAAAATTACTTCTGTTGATTGAGATAATAATACAGTTTAAAAAAAAAAAAACAACATGTGGGACTTCCCTGGTGGTCCAATAACTAAGAATCCAAGTACCCAATCAGGGGGCTTAGTTTTCATCCCTGGTCAGGGAACTAGATTCCGCATTCCACAACTGAGAGCTCACGTGCTGCAACCAAAGTCCTGCCTGTCACAACTGAGACTGAAGATCCCGCGTGTCCCAACTAAGACCCAGTGGAGCCACATGAAGAAGTAAATTTTAAAAATGCTATGAATTCAGTAAGCATTAACCATGTTGTTGTTGTCGTTCAGTCACTAAGTTGTGTCTGACTCTGCAATGCCACAGACTGCAGCACACCAGGCTTCCCTGTCCTTCACTATCTCCTGGGGCTTGCTCAAACTTATGTCCATCGAGTCGGCGATGCCATCCAACCATCTCATCCTCTGTCATCCCCTTCTCCTCCTGCCCTCAATCTTTCCCAGCATCAGGGTTTCTAATGAGTTGGCTCTTTGTGCCAGGTGGCCAAAGTATTGGAGCTTCAGCTTAAGCATCAGTCCTTCCAATGAATATTCAGGACTGATTTCCTTTAGGATTGACTGGTTTGATCTCTTTGCAGTCCAAAGGACTCTGAAGAGTCTTCTCCAGCACCAAATTAAAAAGCATCAATTCTTCTTTCTATTAGTGGGATATTTTATTACTATAGACTCTCAGTCTCTTCACTTTCTGCCATTAGAATGGTATCATCTGTATATTTAGGGTTATTGATATTTCTCCTGGCAATTGTGATTCCAGCTTGTGAGTCATCCAGCCTGGAATTACACATAATGTTTTCTGCATATAAGTTAAATAAGTAGGGTAACAATATACAGCTTTGTCATACTTCTTTCAAATTTTGAACCCGTCTATTGTTCCATGTCGGATACTAACTGCTGCTCTTCACCTGAATACAGGTTTCTCAGGAGACAGGTAAGTGGTCTGGCATTCCTATCTCTTTCAGAATTTTCAACAGTTTGTACTGATCCACACAATCAAAGGCTTTTGTGTAGTCAATGAAGCAGATGTTTTCCTGGAATTCTCTTGCTTTCTGTATGATCCATCAAATGTTGGCAGTGTGTTTCCTGGTTCCTCTGCCTTTTATAAACCTAGCCTGTACATCTTTAAGTTTCCAGTTCATGTACTGTTGAAGCCTTGCTTGAATGATTTTGAGCATAACCTTACTAGCATGAGAAATAAGTGCAACTTTATGGTAGCCTGAACACTCTTTGCCATTGCCCATCTGGGGGATTGGAATGAATACTGACCTTTCCCAGTCCTGTGGCCACTGCTGAGTTTTCCCAATTTGCTGATATATTGAGTGAAGCACTTCAACAGCATCACCTTTTAGGATATGAAATAACTCAGCTGGAATTCCATCACCTCCACTAGCTTTGTTCATAGTAATGCTTCCAAAGGCCCACTTGACTTCACACTCCAAGAATTCTGGCTCTAGGTGAGTGTCCTCACCAACATGGTCATCCAGATCATTAAGATCTTTTCTGTACAGTTCTTCTGTGTATTATTGCCAGCTCTTCCTAATCTCTTTTGATTCTCATAGGTCCTTATGATTTCTGACATTTATCCTATTAATTCCAACTGGACTGAGATACACTTTATGGTATTATATAGGTGAGGGTCATGTCATTATTCAAGGTCATTCCTGGTGGTTCAGTTGGTAAAGAATCTGACTGCAATGCAGGAGACCCAGGTCAATCCTTGGATCAGTAAGATCCCTTGGAGAAGCAAATGGCAACCCAATCCAGTATTATTGCCTGGAGAACTCCATGGACAGATAAGCCTGGCAGGCAACAGGTCATGGGGTTACAAAGAGTCAGACACAACTGAGTGACTTTCACTTTCACATGTCATTATTCAGATTTTTATTCTCATGGCTCCAATTTTCACGGTACAATTTCACTTTCTACATCCAATGTAGTTGCAGTTGCAACCACAAAAACAAGGGAATGGGTTCTAAGAGCCAGTGCTTTTAAATCTAAAGTATTATTCTCATTGTTCCATTATCAAAGACTGTGATTCAGGGCTATTACTATGGAATAGTTAGGGATGTTGAATTCATGCCATGCACCCCAACAGTTGCTCATTTGGTACCTACACAGCAGTGAGGACACTGTTCTTTGCTACAGAGAATCTTTCTCTGCTCAGTACACCAGGCACTTACAACCAAGAGATCCAAGTAGCCCTAAAGTTAGACCTAAACCCTAAGCCGCACAAAAAGCTTAATAGTAAATTTGGCTCTTTCCATCCACATACAGGACACTACCTGGAATATTCAGAAGGTCAGCTTACTACAATTGCATGAACCTCAACCAATTTAAAGAAAGATAAAAAGATAAAAGTTCTCAACAAAGACCTACAGTAAACAAACAAACAAACAAGCGAACAAACCACCCAAAGTAATCAACATATTCAGTGCAATCCCTATCAAGCTGGCAATGGCATTTTTCACAGAATTAGAACAAAACTTTTACATTTTGTATGGAAACACAAAATATTATGAAAAGCCAAAGCAATCTTGAGAAAAACAGAGTAGAAACTTGAAGCTGGGTAGAATCAGGCTCCTTGTCTTCAGACTATACTGCAAAGCTACAGCAACTGAAATAATATGCTACTGGCACCAGAAACAGAAATGCAGATCAATGGAACAGGATGGAAAGTCCAGAGATAAACCCATGCACCTAAGATCACCTATGACAGAGCAAGCAAGAATACACAGTGGATAAAGACAGTCTCTTCAATAAGCGGTGCTGGGAAAACTGGACAGCTATGTGTAAAAGAATAAAAGACTCCCTAACATCATACACAAAAATAAACTCAAAATGGATTATAGACATATATGTAACACCAGACAATATATAACTCTTAGATGGAAACACAGGGAGAATTCTCTCTGACATAAATTTCAGCAAGATCTTTTTTGATCCACCTCCTAGAGTAATGAAGATAAAAGATAAACTAATGGGACCTAATTAAGCTTAAAAGATTTTGTACAGCAAAGAACACCATAAACAATACTGAAAAGACAACCTGCAGAATAGGGAAAAATATTTGCAAACAAAGTGACTGACAAGGGATTACTCTCTGAAATACACAAACAGTTCATGAAGTTCAATATAAAAAAAAAAAATCCCAATCAAACTATTGGCAGAAGATTAAAACAGACACTCTCCAATGAAGACACACAGATGGCCAAAAAGCACATGAAAAGATGGTCAACATCTCTAATTATTAAAGAAATGCAAATCAAAACTATAGTGAGTCTCACCTCACACTAGTCACTATGAACATCATCAAACAATCTACAAACAATAATGCTGGAGAGGATGTGAAGAAGTGCTCCTACCCTGTTGCTAGGAATGTAAATTGGCACAGTCACTATGGAGAATGATATGGAAGTTCCTTTAAAAACTAAAACCAGAGCTACCATGTCATCCAGCATTCCCACTCGTGGGCATATCTCCAGAGGAAACCATAACTCCAAAAGATATATGCACCCTAATGTTCCCTGCAGCACTATTCACAATAGCCAGGACATGGAGGCGACCTAAATGTCCATCAACCGAGCACTGGGTAAGGAAGACGTGTGGTATCATATAGACAATGAAATATTATCCAGCCACAACAAAGAGCAAAATAATGCCATTTGCAGCAACATGGATGGATATAAAGATTTTCATACTAAGTGAAGTATGTCAGACAGAGAAACATAGAATATGACATTGCTTATACAAGAATTCTAACAAAAGGCAACAAATAAACTTATCTGCAAAACAGAAGTAGAGTCACAGATGTGGAAAATAAACTTATGCTTATCGGGGGATAAGGGAAGGGAAGGATAAACTGAAAGACTTGGATTGACACATACATACTACTATATATAAAATATTAAAATAGATATTTAATAAGAAACAAATGTAAAGTACAGGGAACTCTGTAATGACCTATATAGGAAAAGAATCAAAAAAGGAGTATATATGTATACGTATTTCAGATTCATTTTGCTATACACCGTAAAATAAGACAACTGTGTAAACTGGTAAAATTTAAAAGAATGGTCCAAGCCAGCTAAAGCAGGGGCCCAAGACACCACAGGTCTGCTGGAGGCACTTTCATATCTGGTCTTTGCTCTTAAAGATTCTGAAAGTCCAGAACAGAAATTCTTTTCTAAAGGACAATTTCTTTGAAGTTAATTAAAATGCAAATTACTTGAAAAAAAAGATACATGCAGCCCAATGTCCATGGGGTATGGAAAAAGAATCTCTTATAAAGTGGATATACGTATAACAGATTCACTTGGCTAGACACCTGAAGTTAACACAACATCATAAATCAACCATATGCCAATCAAAAATATTTTTAAAGAGGTCTCAGCAAAAACCTACTGAAAATGAATAAGTAAATGGAAAACACAGTAAAAGTTCTCAAGACACAAATGACTCCACATGGACCACATGGTGGATCACATACTGCAAACACTTTAATTCATTAGAATCAAGCAGTATATATTAGACAAGATGGCAACAGTTTAATAACTACAAAGCTATAAACTGTAAACATACTACAAATATTCACATATTTACTTACTTTCTACCAGGATCAGGGCCCCAAAGGCAACAACAGTGGCAAAGATGGCACAGATGACATCTAGATACACAGCGAGCCATCGGGACGTCGTCAAAAGCAGGAACCAAGCCTCTGGTTTGTGAACCGTAGTAAGCATAATACATAAATAGGAAAACCATGTTAGCTGCTTCTAACGAGGGAGAACATTTCCTCAGTTGAGGTACAGAAGATTTTACACAAAGTAGGACAGCAAAGTCACACATGCAAGGAACCTGAAGATTCCAGAAAACTAGGTTCTAACACAAGGCAAGGTATGGGACACACAGGAATCAGTCCAGGAAGCATGCATTGAAAACTTCAACCCACAGGTTATCAACAGAAATATGATCACAAGAAAGAAGATGGAAAATCGTCTCATTGGTGCCTTTCCTGCAGTGCTGGGCCTCAGCATGCATATTATCCTCTCACAGGACCGACTGCTCCCAGCTCTCACACAGCAGAGCACAGCTCACACTGTTTCCAGCACCTTCTGCCCTCACTGCAGGGCCCTGTGGTGTTTATTCTTAGGAGCCACTGTCTATATGACCATCAGCTAACAGGATCTGCATGTGGTTTTCAAAATGCCATTTTATCTTCAAAATGCAGTAACGATTGAAAAGTTTGACCGGGATTTTATAGACTTAGAGGAAATTCTGAATTTTCTTCCTAGGAAAAATAACTTCACCTATATGAAGTGTAATCAAGTGGGTGGCAAATCAGGAAATTAGTTTCATCAGTCACATCTGCTACCCTCCATGCTCTGAAAAGAGTTGGCAAACTACAGCCTGGGGGATAAGAATAGCAACCACCTGGTTCTGAAAAGGAAGTTTTATTGGAAAACAGCCATTCGCTGATGTATTATCTGCCTGTCTTTGTGCTGCAACAGCCAAGGTGAGTAGTTGCATCAGACACAGGATAGCACACAAAGCCTACAATATTTTCTATCTGGATCTTTGCAAAAAACAAAATTTTACTGAGTCCTGCCCTAAAGAGACAGAAGCCCACAGGGCACAGTGATGGAAGGACAATGCAAGCCAGTCAGGGGAGAAAAGCTGGGGGTGACGGAGAAGAGGAGAGCAGAGGGGATGCAGAGAGGAAGCGGTGGGCAAGGTGGGTGTGCAGAGGGGGACATGTGGGTGACAGAGGGAGAGGTGCTGGCCTACTAGGCCACCTGAGAGGGAGGTCAGGCCTCAGGAGGCAGTGCATCCCATCTTAAGTTATTTCCAGAAACTTACAGACCTGAGTGCAAATCCTGATATGCGTCGAACAGCTCCTGAAACCTCTGTTCAGCTTTGTATGCCCGGATGGTCCAGAGTCCCCGCAGAGAAGATGCTAAGTGGGAAAACACCGGGCTTCGTGCTGGGGAAGCAGAGACAGACACATGACAGAGAAAGTCAGGGAGGCTGGATGCGAGAAAACCCACTAACTCCTGGGATATGTGGTGACACATCCCACCAATAGGGATCCTCCATGTGACCCTCACTCCTGCTCACATCAGGGTTCACTTTAATGACATGGGAATGCAAGATTCTCTTTGAAACTATGTTTGACCAAATTCATTCACAGCTAGATTTAGATAAAGAAATTCTTTACCAGTTCTTTCAACAGGGGCCTCTCAAACATGACTCCCTCCAAATTCTCCTGGCATCTCTCCAGGTGGAAATTGTTCACAACTTTTAAAAAATTTATTGAGGTATAGTTGATTTACAATAATGTGTTAGCTTCAGGTATATAGTATAGTCATTCAGTTATTTTTTTCTGATTATATTCCATTACAGGTTATTATGAGATGCTGAATAAAATTTCCTGTGCTTTACAGTAAATCTTTGTTGCATACCTATTTGACAAATAGTTCAGTTCAGTTCAGTTCAGTTGCTCAGTCATGTCCGATGCCTTGCGACCCCATGAATCGCAGCATGCCAGGCCTCCCTGTCCATCACCAACTCCCGGAGTTCACTCAGACTCACATCCATCGAGTCAGTGATGCCATCCAGCCATCTCATACTCTTGCATCCCCTTCTCTTCCTGCCCCCAATCCATCCCAGCATCAGAGTCTTTTCCAATGAGTCAACTCTTTGCATAAGGTGGCTAAAGTTCTGGAGTTTCAGCTTCAGCATCATTCCCTCCAAAGAAATCCCTGGGCTGATCTCCTTCAGAATGGACTGGTTGGATCTCTTTGCAGTCCAAGGGACTCTCAAGAGTCTTCTCCAACACCACAGTTCAAAAGCATCACCACAGTTCAAAAGCATCACCACAGTTCAAAAGCATCAATTCTTCGGTGCTCAGCCTTCCTCACAGTCCAACTCTCACATCCATACATGACCACTGGAAAAACCATAGCCTTGACTAGACAGACCTTTGTTGGCAAAATAATGTCTCTGCTTTTGAATATGCTATCTAGGTTGGTTATAAGTTTTCTTCCAAGGAGTAAGCATCTTTTAATTTCATGGCTGCAGCCATGATCTGCAGTGATTTCAGAGCCCCCCAAAATAAAGTCTGACACTGTTTCCACTGTTTCCCCATCTATTTCCCATGAAGTAATGGGACCAGATGCCATGATCTTCATTTTCTGAATGTTGAGCTTTACGCCAACTTTTTCACTCTCCTCTTTCACTTTCATCAAGAAGCTTTTTAGTTCCTCTTCACTTTCTGCCATTAGGGTGGTATCATCTGCATATCTGAGGTTATTGATATTTCTCCCAGCTATCTTGATTCCAGCTTGTGCTTCTTCCAGCCCAGCATTCCTCATGATGTAGTCTGCATATAAGTTAAACAAGCAGGGTGACAATATACAGCCTTGACGTACTCCTTTTCCTATTTGGAACCAGTCTGTTGTTCCATGTCCAGTTCTAACTGTTGCTTCCTGACCTCCATATAGGTTTCTCAAGAGGCAGGTCAGGTGGTCTGGTATTCCCATCGCTTTCAGAATTTTCCACAGTAGATTGTGATCCACACAGTCAATGGCTTTGGCATAGTCAATAAAGCAGAAATAGGTGTCTTTTTCTGGAACTCTCTTGCTTTTTCCATGATGCAGCGGGATGTTGGCAATTTATCTCTGGTTCCTCTAATCCCATATTTCTACTTTGTTCTTCCCTCCCTCCCAATCCCCTTTGGTAAGTTTATTTTCTGTGTCTCTGAGTCTATTTCTATTTTGTATAGAGATTCATTTGTATTCTTTTTAGATTCCATGTATAAGAGTTATCATATTTGTCTTTCTCTGACTTTTTAAAAAATATATTATTCTCTACATCCATCCATGTTGCTTCAAATGGTGATAGTTTTTTCTTTTTCATTGTTCACTAATTTTTGAATCAGTAGCATTCTAAAATTTAATTCCTCATTAGAGTTCTCACCACACTGAATTTTGATGAGCTACCTGTGTGTTGTCTCTTCCTTAGATGAGTAACCTAAGGGCTGGGATAAAGTCAGTACATCCCCTATACTGGACCAGAGCCAGACACAGGACAGGTGAGACGAGTAAGGGGAGGGGACAGTCTGCTGCCTCCCCGTCCTGGGCCTCTCTCTGCACCTGTGCCAGGAGCCTCTGCGCAGGTCACGGAGCACCTGGTGCTGCACAGCCCTTGTGCCCTCAGGACCCGGCAGACGAGGAGCCGTTGAATGGTCCTGACTTCTGATCCGGGAACCTGATGAATGCTTTCATAACTTCCCTGCTGGATCTCTGAACCTCGACATGATCTAACACTTTCCCTTTGTCCTCTGTTCATGCAAATGGCTGAAAGTGACTCGGTAGTGCCTTTGTTCATCCAGTTGAGTACCTGTGTTCTCATCCCCGCATCCACACTGCTCTCTCTCTATTCTAGTGACTAACTTTTTAGCTTCCTATAACGTTTTCCTTATAAGAGCAATGTAAACTCAGATGGAGCTCATGCTCCAAATAATAAAGGCAAGGGACTGTGTTCAGACCTTTTCTTCAGCCCAGCAGGTGTCCCAACCCACCCCTAGAACTCAGTCTGGAAGCAGGGTGCTCACAGGGATAACGCAAGGGTATTTCAGGGCCCATCACCCTATCAGAAGGATGGCGAGAATCCAGCTCCAGAGAGCACAGAAAACTCACTAGAACCAGGCTCTCATTTCTTGAGCAAATGAGGTTATGTCAACACTATTTATCACATAGACAAGGCTTCTGAGCAGGAAGTATACGTGGCTGTTCACCCAGGGAGAGGCCTGGAGTGAACTCTCCAGCGTGGCCTCCCTCACCTGCTTCCCTGTCAGGAGATCAAAGTGCAGCTGATTCTCTCCAGCAGGGATGGAGGGCAGGGTGGACTTTAGAAACCAGGTGTCATCTCAGCCTTGAACACCAGGGAACCAAACATCCCACCACCTACCTCACCTCATGCCCAAGAGTTACAGGCTGAGGGAATCTGGGCCTGTAAAAATCTATCCTGCTTCTCTCAAACCCCATTTAGGGCTGAGCAGGATGCCAGGAAGAGTGAACTGGAGGGTCTGCAGAGAAAATTAGCTAGTACACGGGGAGAGGGGATGTCAAGGCTCTGGTGCTGTGTTGCCCAAAGTAACACTTTTCCCACAAGCACTGAGCTGGCTGTCCTGAGGCAGACTACGTCACAGCCATGTGTCAGTCCACAGTCACAGACTCGTGTAAACCTACAGTTCACAGGACTGACGCCTGTGTTTCCCACAAACCTGAGGACACTTGGGGACACACCCCACCAGGACTGCAGATCTTCCCGGGCAGGACGATCCCAGGCTGACAGCCCTGCTGCAGATGATCATTCAAGCCATGTGAGACCTGCTGGTTGTGAGTAAGTTCCTAATTCCCTCATGTTCAAGGGTCCAGTGCCTTTGGTCATGGCCAGCAAGTAATGTACAAGCATCAGTTCAAGAAATCATGAGAACTCCAGAGACTGAAGGATCAAGAGCACTCACTGCCCAAGATTAACTATTTTAACCCACCAAAGTGACAGACCTGGGTGTGAGACATAACTTTCTTAATCCGAAGGTTGTGCTTTTAATCACAACAGCAGTGTCTCAGAGGGAGAATAATCAGGGTTAAGGATGCTCGTGTGCAACAATGTGCATTTTTCTCCAGACTTTGTTATTTATGTTCAGAAAACCCTCAGGTACCATCCAACAGCCTTCCCCACTACCGCACATCTTATTAAGCACCTGAGGTTGAACAAAGTTCCTGGGGATCTAGTATGAGAACTCCTTAAAACAGCAGACTTGAAGATCCATGGTCCTAATACACCTGACACACATCCTGACCCTCCCCTAGCATTGCTTGTAGCAGACCTTGCTAGTTGATCCCAGCACCTTTCAGACAGAATTTGGATATGACTTCATCATTCAGGCACTGCCAAAGGCAAAACACTGGCTGGAGAAATGCAACCAAATGCCACCCTGGTTTTATGTACTTGTCCATTGCTATGCTCACCTTTGCAAAAATATGCCCCTCAAAACCCTATTATAATTAGCTGCCAAATGTCATTAAGATGAAAATGTCAACCTAAGCTTCCAGAAGCAGTTACGCAGTAGAATCTGAAACTAAACCTCAGGACGTCAGCAGCCTTTCACAGCACAAGCAGGATTATGCCTTCTGGCCACAGCAGTCAGGTGTCCTTCTTTTTGCTGGTGCCTCCAGCAGTGACCTGAAGATATACTCTCACTCACTTCATTGCTCAGTTGTGTCTAACTCTTTGTGACCCCGTGGACAGTAGCCCACCAAGCTCTTCTGTCCATGGGATTATCCAGGCAAGAATACTGGACTGGGTTGCCATTTCCTCTTCCAGGAAATCTTCCCAACCTAGGGACTGAACCCATTTCTCCTGTGTCTCCTGCATTGGCAGGCAGATTCTTTTATCACTGAGCCACCTGGGAAGCCCTAAAACATACTTTCAGTTACTATTTAGAGAAAACAGTGATGTCATCATTTAAGGCACAGACCCACCACCTAGAGAGAACATAAACAGTTCTAATCAACTGGCCACCACATTTGGTTACCTGGGGTGTATAGGAAGGGGTATCTGGATTGAATTTAGTGTCTAACTTATTGCAGAGTACTAGGATGCAGGAAAATCCACATATTCCACAGAGACGATGCACAAGTTCTCAGACTCTCCAGCTCAAAATTGAGAAAATCCTGTACTGCTTCTTGAAAAAAGCCTCAAGACGTGCCCTTCTCTCTACTTCCATATGGATGTGAAATGGCCCTTCCCCAGGCAAAAATCTCTGTCAAGTGTTCCTTCTGGAACAATTCCTCATTGAATGTCCCAGAGAGCTGCTTTTCAGCAAGACTCTCGAATGATCCCATTTCATGGGCAGCCTCAAACCATAAAATGTCTGAAGCCTTGTCTTCACAGAAGACTGGATGGAGCTCATCACTTCCTCTTCTGCCTCCCCAGGTCCTTCCATCAACCGAGTCACACCAGCAGAACGCCACACACCTGGACTCTACTGCTCCCCATCCATCCAAACACCTCACAAAACTGGACCTTACAAAACTTAGCTGGTTCTCTTGATGGCTGAAAAAAATTTTTTTACAGCTTTTATGAAACGGATGATCACTATCCTTTTTGCAACTAATTAGAAAATATCTTTTTAAAAGTGAAATTGTTAGTCACTCAGTCATGTCCAACTCTTTCTGACCCCATGAAGTGTAGTCCACCAGGATCCTCTCTCCATGGAATTCCCCATGCAAGAATACTGGAGTGGGTTGCCATTTCCTTCTCCAGGGTAACTTCCTGACCCAAGGTTCGAACCAGGGTCTCCTGCATTTCAGGAAGATTTGGAAGTCAACAAGGAAACAAGCATCTTACGTGTTTATTACAAAAACGAAACATGCAATTGCCACAGTGAAAAAACTCATTTGACTGGATAACTGAGATTTTTTTTCCACTTGGTAGATACAAAGAACCATGAGGCTCAACATTCTGCTCTTCTTGGCTTGGTTTCTAGGATAAGTTGATATTAATTTGAATAATTATTTATGGTTGAGGTCTCTGATATAAACATATTCCCACCTTACATTTTGGCTACAGTTTTTATAACTTTTAAAAATATATAATAATTCTACTTATCTTATTAGTTTTAATATTGATGAAATATGTGCATTAATAATAAGATAAATTCAATTATTTCATTATCTGTGATTACCTGCACAATAGAATGATTAGTCATAAAATGTGATCCCCCCCCCCCTTTTTTTTTTTTTTTTTTGATGCACCTTGCAGGTTCTTAGTTCCCTGACCAGGGAGTAACGCAGCAGAAGCACAGAGTCTTAACCATAGGACCACAGGAAAGTCCCTGTTGCCATTGTTCTAAAACTAGGAAGCTGAATCGGAGAAGGTGATGGCACCCCACTCCAGTACTCTTGCCTGGAAAATCCCATGGATGGAGGAGCCTGGTCGGCTGAAGTCCATGGGGTCACGAAGAGTTGGACACGACTGAGTGACTTCCCTTTCACTTTTCACTTTCATGCATCGGAGAAGGAAATGGCAACCCACTCCAGTGTTCTTGCCTGGAGAATCCCAGGGACGGGGGAGCCTGGTGGGCTGCCGTCTATGGGGTCACACAGAGTCAGACACAACCGAAGTGAGTTAGCAGCAGCAGCAGCAGCAGCAGCAGCAAGAAGCTGAATGGAGCAATAAACTAAATGTAGACTGAACAGACCCCCTCTCGTGTCCTCCTAAGGAATTCTTTTCAGCATCATTTATATGAATAGCTTTAAGAAAGGGGAGCCACAAACAGTGTGGAATCGCCCCAAATACTAGTAATGATAAAGAGCAAACCTGCAAATAACAGGGCTTATCTTTTCAGCAGGGCTTCCCTGGTGGACCAGACAGTAAAGAATCCACCTGCAATGCAGGAGACCTGGCTTCAGTCCCTGGGTCTGGGAAGATCCTCTGGAGAAGAGAATGGGCACCTACTCCAGTATTTTTGCCTGGAGAATTCCATGGACAGAGGAGCCCGGTGGGCTACTGTCCATGGGGTCGCAAAAAGTCAGACACAACTGAGCGACTAATATATGTCTTTTTAATACATTTAACAACTGCAACTTACTTGAACATGTGAAAAAAAAAGTATTTTTCAAATATATCACTCCTGGCATATACTTCATGAGGTCTCCTTTACTCTTCTAATCTTTTCCTTTCCTTGTCATTTCTGGTAACTTCAGGAGGAGAAAAATTGTCTATTTTCCTTCTATATTAGTTCCAACATGATAAAATATTTTTAAGAAAAGTATTTACAGAGTGGATACCCTGTGTTAGGAAATATGTCATGAACAAGACAAAAATGGTCCCTGTCCTCATGATGCTCACATCCATCCTCCTTGTGCTAAAATGCAAAGCTGCACCTGACCTGCACCAGCTCTATTTGCCTTAACGACCATGCCGACTCACAGTGGCCATAACATTCAATTATCTAATGTTGACTTATGAGAAATTCCAGAAGACAGAGTCTGCAGAATTTCAGGGGTCTGGTTAATTACGGTATAAACGGAAGCCAGCCGGCACTGCCATCCCAACCTGAGAGCCCCTGTACTCACTTGTACATTCCAGGCGTTTCACTTCTCGTGACGTCCTTAAGAAATACCACCGGAGGACAAAGAAAATGATACCAAGGGGAATCACAGGTATAGCAGTCCAAGGAATCACAGCCACCATCACGCCCACCACACCAACCACAAGAAGAAATGTCTGAAATAGCAAAAATAGATGCAGAGGCCTCCTTATGAAGGGTACTTGTCAAAGATAAACTGTAATGATTTGGGAGAATGGCATTCTAACATGTATACTATCATGTAAGAATCGAATCGCCAGTCTATGTCTGACGCAGGATACAGCATGCTTGGGGTTGGTGCATGGGGATGACCCAGAGAGATGTTATGGGGAGGGAGGTGGGAGGGGGGTTCATGTTTGGGAACGCATGTAAGAATTAAAGATTTTAAAATTAAAATAATTTTAAAAAAAAGAAAAAAAAAGAAAATGCCTATTCCAAAAGTTAATGATTGTAGCAACAGCAGATTCCATTGACCAAATGTTTACTGTACATAAGACAATGGGCTTAGAGTTCCATGAGCATTTTCTTAAGCATCACATTATCCCATGAGATTATTCTATCTTGGTCAAAAAAAGAGAGCAGATAGAAGAGAAAACAAAGTCATTGGTTGCTGCTGCTTTAAGCATCCATCTTTATCAGGAAAATTATGATACCCTTACTTTTTAAGAATGCAATCAACATTTAGTTTTTGCCTGCTATGACAGTGGGGTATGGTGGTGAGGATGTGCAGGTTGAGTCTGGGCCAAGGCCTCCAAAGCTTATGATCTCAGGTGGATACAAATTCATGGTGATCTGCACAAGGCAGAGAGTGCTGGGGAAACACAGAGAAGAATTCAGGAACATTTTTAGACAATTCTAAGAAGAGACTTATGGCTGAATTTTACAGGCTGGTTTAATGAATAGAAAGAGCGGCAAGAAAAACTCGCGGGCAGCAACTCCAATTGATGGAAATTTTGACCAGAAAGGAGCTGAGATGAGAAGTTAAGATGCCTGTCTGAGTTAACACTGGTTGTTCTGGGTCCTCTCAGCACCAGCACCCGCATCCCGTGCTTGCCACCCCAGGGCCTCCCCACCTTGTCACCCAGGGCAACTGGCCCAGGTGCGTCTCTAAGGGATGGGTTAGGGGTGGTCATGTCTGTATCACAAGGACGTGGGTTATCATTTCACAGCTCTTCCTGATCAGTTTTCTCATAGGATCTTCACAACCATCTTGTGAATGAGAAAAGTAAGAACTCCATTTTCATTTACAGATATGGCATAAAGATGGGAGGGTAAGTGGTTATCCTAAGTTTTCCCAGGAAGGACTGCAGGTCAAGGAGAAAGGCAGGAGCGGTTTGTACTCGGGGAATCTTAGAGTCTTGGCTGCAGGCAGGAGGAGCCTGGAAGGAGGAGGAAATGTCTAGAACTGTGACTCAGTGTTCAGGAGCCCTTGGGAACCAAACTGTATTATCTGGATGGAGACCCATGTACTTTTCCTGTTTTTCCCACATCTGCTGTGGTATCAAAATAAAACCCAGAGTGAAGAAGATGGATTCTGAGGCAATACTTTCCAGTCATTAGTGGAAAAAAATCGGCCTGACTGACCTCTCTCCTATTAGACCTACAGAAGAACAACTGCTTACAGCTACTGCATTAAATATGCATTCTGTCTGCTATAACTTTCATGTTCATGGGGAGGGGTTCTGCCAGGGCCTTCTAAGTCTGGTCTTAAGTCATCTGGCTTGCCATTATTGGTTGTCAAAAAAACCTGCTAAAATGTCAATACAAAATTCAAATTACAATTTTTTAGCAAACTCATTGGCTTAAAGCTCAACATTCTTTTGGACTCTGTGGGAGAGGGCGAGGGTGGGATGATTTGGGAGGATGACATTGAAACATGTATAATATCATACATGAAACAAATCACCAGTCCAGGTTCAATGCATGATACTGGATGCTTGGGGCTGGTGCACTGAGATGACACAGAGGGATGGTACGGGGAGGGAGGCGGGAGGGGGGTTCAGGATGGGGAACACGTGTATACCTGTGGCAGATTCATGTTGATGTATGGCAAAACCAATACAATATTGTAAAGTAATTAACCTCCAATTAAAATAAATAAATTTATATTAAAAAAAGAAGCTCAACATTCAGAAAACTAAGATCATGGCATCTGGTCCCATCATTCATGGCAAATACATAGGGAAACAGTGGAAACAGTGGTTGACTTTATTTTTCTGGGCTCCAAAATCACTGCAGAAGGTGATTGCAGCCATGGAATTAAAAGACGCTTACTCCTTGGCGCTTATGCCAAAGCCTTTGACTGTGTGGATCACAATAAACTATGGAAAATTCTGAAAGCGATGGGAATACCAGACCACCTGACTTGTCTCTTGAGAAACCTATATGCAGGTCAGGAAGCAACAGTTAGAACTGGACATGGAACAACAGACTGGTTCCAAATAGGAAAAGAAGTATGTCAAGGCTGTATATTGTCACCCTGCTTATTTAACTTCTATGCAGAGTACATCAGAGGAATGCTGGGCTGGAAGAAGCACAAGCTGGAATCAAAATTGCCAGGAGAAATATCAATAACCTCAGATAGGCACATGATGACACCCTTATGGCAGAAAGTGAAGAGGAAATAAAAAGCCTCTTGAAGAAAGTGAAAGCGGAGAGTGAAAAAGTTGGCTTAAAGCTCAACATCCAGAAAACTAAGATCATGGCATCTGGTCCCATCACTTCATGGGAAATAGATGGGGAAACAGTGGAAACAGTGTCAGACTTTATTTTTCTGGGCTCCAGAATCACTGCAGATGGTGATGGCACCCATGAAATTAAAAGACGCTTACTCCTTGGAAGAAAAGTGATGACCAACCTAGAAAGCATATTCAAAAGCAGAGACATTACTTTGCCAACAATGGTCCATCTAGTCAAGGCTATGGTTTTTCCAGTAATCATGTATGGATGTGAGAGTTGGACTGTGAAGAAGGCTGAGCACTGAAAAATTGATGCTTTTGAACTGTGGTGTTGGAGAAGACTCTTGAGAGTCCCCTGGACTGCAAGGAGATCCAACCAGTCCATTCTAAAGGAGATGAGTCCTGGGTGTTCTTTAGAAGGAATGATGCTGATGCTGAAACTCCAGTACTTTGGCCACCTCATGCGAAGAGTTGACTCATTGGACAAGACTCTGATGCTGGGAGGGATTGGGGGCAGGAGGAAAAGGGGATGACAGAGGATGAGATGGCTGGATAGCATCACCGACTCTATGGACGTGAGTTTGAGTGAAATCCGGGAGTTGGTGATGGACAGGGAGGCCTGACGTGCTGCGATTCATGGAGTCGCAGAGTCAGACACGACTGAGCGACTGAACTGACTGAACTGAACTGAACTCCTTGGAAAGAAAGTTATCACCAACCTAGACAGCATATTAAAATGCAGAAACATTACTTTTCAACAAAGGTCCATCTAGTCAAGTCTATGCTATTCCCAGTAGTCAGGTATGGATATGAGAGTTGGAGTATAAAGAAAGCTGAGTGCTGAAAAATTGACTCTTTTGAACTGTGGTGTTGGAGAAGACTCTTGAGAGTCCCTTGGACTGCCCAGAGATCTAACCAGTCCATCCTAAAGGAGATCAGTCCTGGGTGTTCAATGGAGGGACTGATGTTGAAGCCGAAACTCCAATATTTCGGCCACCTGATGTGGATAGCTGACTCATTTGGAAAAAAACCCTGATGCTGGGAAAGATTGAGGGCAGGAGAAGGGGACAACAGAGAATGAGATGGTTGGATGGCATCACTGACTCAATGGACATGAGTTTGGGCAAACTCCAGGAGTTGGTGATGGACAGGGAGATCTGGCATGCTACAGTTCATGGGGTCGCAAAGAGTTGGACACAGTTGAGCAACTGAACTGAACTGAGCAGACTCACATCATTTGATGGACAACATTAATCAGTTTCAATAATTTGGCTCTCCCCAGGTGAGGGCCTTTTAAGACTAACCCAGCCTGGAAGATAACCTGGGAAGCAGAGGTAAAATCAAAATGAAGGGCTCCATGGAAGCTGAGCCAATGCTTTTTCCTTAGGTATGCATTCAGTTCAATCAGTTCAGTCGTTCAGTCATGTCTGATTCTTTGCGACCCCTTGTACTGCAGCACCCCAGGCCTCCCTGTTCATCATCAACTCCTGGGGTCTACTCAAACTCATGTCCATCGTGTCAGTGATGCCATTCAGCCATCTCATCCTCTGTCATCCCCTTCTCCTCCTGCCCTCAATCTTTCCCAGTATCAGGGTCTTTTCAGATGAGTCAGTTCTTTGCATCATGTGGCCAAAGTATTAGAGCTTAAGCTTCAGCATCAGTCCTTCCAATGAATATTTAGGACTGATTCCTTTAGGATGGACTGGTTAGATCTCCTTGCTTTCCAAGGGACTCTGAAGAGTCTGCTCCAACACCACAGTTCAAAAACATCAATTCTTTGGGGCTCAACTTTCTTTATAGTCCAACTCTTACATCCATACATGACTACTGGAAAAACTATAGCTTTGACTAGACAGACCTTTGTCCACAAAGCAATGTCTCTGCTTTTTAGTGTGCTGTCTAGATTGGTCATAACTTTTCTTCCAAGGAGCAAGGGTCTTTAAATTTCATGGCTTCAGTCACCATCTGCAGTGATTTTGGAGCCCCAAAATTAAAGTCTGTCACTGTTTCCACTGTTTCCCCATCTATATCCCATGAAGTGATGGGACCAGATGCCATGATCTTAGTTTTCAGACTGTTGAGTTTTAAGCCAAATATTTCACTCTCCTCTTTCACTTTCATCAAAAGGCCCTTTAGTTCTTCTTTGCTTTCTGCCATAAGGGTGATGTCATCTGCATATCTGAGGTTACTGATATTTCTACGGGAAATCCTAATTCCAAACTGTGTTACATCCAGTCCAGCATTTACCATGATGTACTCTGCATATAAGTTAAATAAGTAGGGAGACAATATACAGCCTTAACATACTTCCTATTTGAAACCAGTCTGTTGTTCCATGTCCAGTTCTAACAGTTGCTTCTTGGCTTGCATACTGATTTCTCAGGAGGCAGGTCAGTTCAGTTCAGTTCAGTTCAGTTGCTCAGTCACGTCCAACTCTTTGTGACCCCATGAACCGCAGCACGCCTGGCCTCCCTGTCCATCACTAACTCCCAGAGTCCACCCAAACCCATGTCCATTGTGTTGGTGATACCATCCAACCATCTCATCCTCTGTCTTCCCCTTATCTTCCTGTCCCCAATCCTTCCCAGCATCAGGGTCTTTTCCAATGAGTCAGCTCTCCGCATCAGGTGGCCAAAATATTGGAGTTTCGGCTTCAACATCAGTCCCTCCATTGAACACCCAGGACTGATCTCCTTTAGGATGGACTGGTTGGATCTCCTGGCAGTCCAAGGGACTCTCAAGAGTCTTCTCCAACACCACAGTTTAAAAGAGTCAATTCTTTGGCACTCACTTTATAGTTCAACTCTCACATCCATACATGACTACTGGAAAAATCATAGCCTTGACTAGATGGACCTTTGTTGGCAAAGTAATATCTGCTTTTTAATGTGCTGTCTAGGTTGGTCATAACATTCCTTCCAAGGAGTAAGCATCTTTTAATTTCATGGCTGCAGTCACGATTTGCAGTGATTTTGGAGCCCAAAAGAATAAAGTCTGACACTGTTTCCACTATTTCCCCATGTATTTGCCATGAAGTGATGGGACCAGATGCCATGATCTTAGTTTTCTGAATTTTGAGCTTTAAGCCAACTTTTTCACTCTCCTTTTTCAGGTGGTATGATATTCCCATCTCTTTAAGAAGAAGACCCATTATTAACGCTCTCAGAGCTCCAAAGTTAGGTTACATTCCTCAGATTTCATGCCACTAAATTCTGAAATATTTTAAAGAGGTTGTTTCTGACATCTACTTGAAGGTAATACTATAGCCGCCCTCTTTGTGGATAGAATGTTATATATAAACAGTGTATGTGTTTAAAGTTATATGAATATACATTTGTGAATCTTTTATTGCCAGCTATCTCAAACTCTTTATAGAAGTTGGCAGAAGATGAAAACAGTATATAAACAAAAAGTCATTTGAAGAAGGAAACAAAAGATTGTGGTGTACAATATACATCCCTTCCTTGAAGTCAACTTCATTTCTTTCTCCTACATTCCCAGGAATTCCAAAAAGCCCACTTAAACCTACACACATAATTCCCCCCATCTGCTTGGATTTCAGGCCCATATGGTGGCCCATATCACCATAGCCAATGTTTCTGCACCTCTGTCACACTGGCAAAGAGATAATAATGGTTCTATAGAAAGAAACATATTGTCCCAGAAGTAAGTGACTCAAGTCCTGATGCCCCCCAAATAAAGAGAATCATTACTTTTATATATTTCCCAATTGGAGCACACTATTTGGGAAAGTCTATCCAAAGTCTATGAATCCATATGAACAAATTAAAAGAAATTCTTAGATGAAATCTTTCACTTTAGAGAAAATGGTGATTTTTTACAATTCAGAAAAGTCCTTTAATTTTCAGAGAATGACAGCCTATACCTAGAGAGGTTATTCCACTAGCCCAGTACTGTGCTAAGACAGGGTTTAGGACAAATCTTCCTGCATATTAAAAGGGAGGGTAAGACTCTACACCCATTCTCAATCTTAGTAAAAACTGGGATATACCAACAACATGAAAAAGATAGTAATGGGAATTAAATGAGGTCACACACAAAAGTGTTAACCAGTTCATGCATAACAAACAGAAACTCTAACTCCACCATTACTATCATCAGTGTGCTCTGGGTGCCAGCAGCCAGGGGAGGAGGGATGAGGTGTTCATAGATTGATGAGCCCAAAGAATCTTAAGAATCTCATGAAGCTGAGCCCTAACAGGCCTCTCATTCTAACCACTAGAACAGTTTAGTATTATCCAAGAACGTATCAGAGCAGGTACAATTTTTCCTAGATGTGGTGATGAGGTCACCTGTATCAAAGTGACTGTGGCTTTTCTTTAGTCACAGTGAAATTCACATCTGAGGTCTATTTTGTTTGAAGATGCACTTTTAAAATAATATTACCAATAAACTTCATGTCTACTATAGTCTTTGTCCTCTCTGAATTATCCTCCCAACTCTAAGCCTTCCAAAGACTGACAAATTTTGGGACATGGTAGTAAGTAACATTTTTTGAGATGTTTCTTTTCTTCTTTAATATATATTTTAAAGAGAAGTTTCTTTTCTTATTCTGTATCATTTTTCTCATTCAAGTTATCCTTTTTCTTAGTGAAGACTTGCTGTTTTGAAACTCCTAAGCATTTATGGAAGAGTTTTGACAAGAAAAGGCACTGATCATAGCAAACACCCTCTTCCAACAACACAAGGGAAGACTCTACACATGGACATCACCAGATGGTCAACACCAAAACCAGATTGATTATATTCTTTGCAGCCAAAGATGGAGAAGCTCTATACAGTCAAGAAAAACAAGACCAGGAGCTTACTGTGGCTCAGATCATGGACTCCTTACTACCAAATTCAGACTCTAATTGAAGAAAGTAGGGAAAACCACTAGACCATTCAGGTATGACCTAAATCATATCCCTTATGATTATACAGCAGAAGTGAGAAATAGATTTAAGGGCCTAGATCTGATAAGTGCCTGATGAACTATGGAATGAGGTTCATGACATTGTACAGAAGACAGGGATCAAGATCATTGGGAACACATGTAAGAATTAAAGATTTTAAAATTAAAAAAATAAAAAAACTATAGAAAAAAAAAAAAAAAAGATCATCCCCATGGAGAAGAAATGCAAAAAAGCGAAGTGGCTGTCTGGGGAGGGCCTTACAAATAGCTGTGAAAAGAAGAGAGGCGAAAAGCAAAGGAGAAAAGGAAAGATATAAGCTTCTGAATGCAGAGTTCCAAAGAATAGCGAGAAGAGATAAGAAAGCCTTCCTCAGCGATCAATGCAAAGAAATAGAGGAAAACAACAGAATGGGAAAGACTAGAGCTCTCTTCAAGGAAATTAGAGATACCAAGGGAACATTTCATGCAAAGATGGGCTCGATAAAGGACAGAAATGGTATGGACCTAACAGAGGCAGAAGATATTAAGAAGAGGTGGCAAGAATACATGGAAGAACTGTACAAAAAGATCTTCACAACCCGGATAATCATGATGATGTGATCACTAATCTAGAACCAGACATCTTGGAATGTGAAGTCAAGTGGGCCTTAGAAAGCATCACTACGAACAAAGCTAGTGGAGGTGATGGAATTCCAGTTGAGCTCTTTCAAATCCTGAAAGATGATGCTGTGAAAGTGCTGCACTCAATATGCCAGCAAATTTGGAAAACTCACAAGTGGCTACAGGACTTGAAAAGGTCAGTTGTCATTCCAATCTCAAAGAAAGGCAATGCCAAAGAATGCTCAAACTACCACACAATTGCACTCATCTCACATGCTAGTAAAGGGATGCTCAAAATTCTCCAAGCCAGGCTTCAGCAATACATGAACATGAATTTCCTGATGTTCAAGCTGGTTTTAGAAAAGGCAGAGGAACCAGAGATCAAATTGCCAACATCCGCTGGATCATGGAAAAAGCAAGAGAGTTCCAAAGAAATATCTATTTCTGCTTTACTGACTATGCCAAAGCCCTTGACTGTGTGGATCACAAGAAACTGTGGAAAATTCTGAAAGAGATGAAGAATAACAAACCACCTAACCAGCCTCTTGAGAAATCTGTATGCAGGTCAGGAAGCAACAGTTAGAACTGGACATGGAACAACAGACTGGTTCCAAATAGGAAAAGGAGTATGTCAAGGCTGTATACTGTCACCCTGCTTATTTAACTTCTATGCAGAGTACATCAGAGGAATGCTGGACTGGAAGAAACAGAAACTGGAATCAAGATTGCCGGGAGAAATATCAATAACCTCAGATATGCAGATGACACCACCCTTATGGCAGAAAGTGAAGAGGAACTCAAAAGCCTCTTGATGAAAGTGAAAGAGGAGAATGAAAAAGTTGGCTTAAAGCTCAACATTCAGAAAACGAAGATCATGGCATCCGGTCCCATCACTTCATGGGAGATAGATGAGGAAACAGTGGAAACAGTGTCAGACTTTATTTTTTTGTGCTCTAGGGTCACTGCAGATGGTGACTGCAGCCATGAAATTAAAAGACACTTACTCCTTGGAAGAAAAGTTATGACCAACCCTAGAGAACATATTGAAAAGCAGAGACATTGCTTTGCTGACTAAGGTCCATCTAGTCAAGGCTATGGTTTTTCCAGTGGTCATGTATGGATGTGAGAGTTTGACTGTGAAGGCTGAGTGCCAAAGAATTGATGTTTTTGAACTGTGGTGTTGGAGAAGACTCTTGAGAGTCCCTTGGACTGCAAGAAGATCCAACCAGTCCATTCTGAAGGAGATCAACCCTGCGATTTCTGTGGAAGGAACGATGCTAAAGCTGAAGCTCTAGTACTTTGGCCACCTCATGCGAAGAGTTGACTCACTGGAAAAGACTCTGATGCTTGAAGGGACGGAGAAGGCAATGGCATCCCACTCCAGTACTCTTGCCTGAAAAACCCCATGGGCGGAGGAGCCTGGTAGGCTGTAGTCCACGGGGTCGCTAAGAGTCAGACACGACTGAACAACTTCACTTTCTCTTTTCACCTTCATGCACTGGAGAAGGAAATGTCAACCCACTCCACTGTTCTTGCCTGGAGAATCCCAGGGACAGGGAAGCCTGATGGGCTGCTGTCTATGGGGTCGCACAGTGTCGGACATGACTGAAGCGAGTTAGCAGCAGCAGCAGCAGCAGCTGGGAGGGATTGGGGGCAGGAGGAGAAGGGGACGACTGAGGATGAGATGGCTGGATGGCATCACGGACTCGATGGACATGAGTTTGAGTGAACTCCGGGAGATGGTGATGGACAGGGAGGCCTGGCGTGCTGCGATTCATGAGGTCGCAAATAGTCGGACACAACTAAGCGACTGAACTGAACTGAACTAAGGGGAAAAGTGATGGACCTCTGAATCAACAAAACCAAACAAGATTATTCAATATAGATCAAAGAGAAGATCAATTTGACATTTACTATTTTATGCACCATGAACTGGTACACTCATACCAGTGGAAGTACAAAATCTGTATTTTGTAAAATCATGAATATCAGGAAATTGAACTGTGTCCACTCCAGGTCGGCATTCTTGGTGGAAGCAAGTAGCCTGGTTAGATTGTCAGGATGACTAAGGCAGAGGATAGGTCCCCACCACCTATGGAAGGAAGTCCCATGAGCATCTTTCATCCTTCAAAAGGATGCTGTGTTGTGAGCAGATGTTTATGACAAGCCACACTGGTTTCTAAATGACTTGTAAGTGAAATATATAAAAAAGCAGCAAAGAAAAGAAAATAATGCTTGTGAAAATGTTAATGGTTTTGTTTAAAAGCCTGTCCAACCAAAAAACTAGAAAAATAAGACCTTGCTTTATTGCTAGAGGCTATGACAAGTTTTCTTATAACACAGAAATCTACAATTCTCTAGATCTAGCCAACAAGCCAAGAAGTAATGGTTATGCCATGCTTCCAAATACCAATAATGGATGACACTTCATAAGACTTGTCATGAGTCCCAATCTCAAGTATTGCACAGGCTTTATATAATCTCATTCTCACATCAACATGAGGAGGGATTGTCCTCTCCATTTCAAGGCAGGAAACTGATACTCAGAGAGACTAATTGATTTGCCCAAATTCAAACAATTCAGTCATTATGACCCCAAGTCTTTTCTTTTAACTTCTGCCTGATACTATATCACATATCATATATTTCCCCTTCTCTCTGAATTTTCTAACCCTGTTGGGTTTCTCGTGGTTCTATCTGGTCTCTCCCACGAGGGGGCCAGTTCTAGATTCCCAGCTACTTAGGGAATAATAGCCTGTTCAGTTCAGAGAGCAGAATGATCATTAAAAGATCTTAAAAGTGCTCACTGGGATTCCCTGGTGGCTTAGTAGTAAAGAATCTGCCTGCCAGTGTAGGAGATGCGGATTTGATCCCTGGATCAGGAAGATCCTCTGGAGAAGGAAATGGCAACCCACTCCAGTATTCTTGCCTGGAAAATCCCATGGACAGAGGAGCCTGGAGCACTGCAGTCCATGGGGTCACAAAGAGTCGAACACAACTAAGCGACTAAGTGGCAACAGCAGCGGTTCATTCTGTTCCTAGTTTTTCAGGCACTCCGTCTACCAGATCTAATTCCTTGAATCTATTCGTCACTTCCATTGTATAACCATAAGAGATTTGATTTAGGTCAAACCTGAATGGCCTAGTGGTTTTCCCTACTCTCTTCATTTAAGCCTGAATTTTGCAATAAGGAATTGATGGTTGGAGCCATAGTCAGCTCCAGGTCTTGTTTTTGCTGACTGTATAGAGCTTCTCCATTTTCAGCTGAAAAGGACATAATCAATCTAATTTTGGTGTTGATCATTTGGTGATGTCCTTGTGTAGAACTGTCCCTTGTGTTGCTGGAAGAGGCTGTTTGCTATGACTAATGTGTTCTCTTAACAAAACTCTGTTAGCCTCTGCCTTGCTTCATTTTGTACTCCAAAAGCCAAACTTGCCTGTTACTCCAGGCATCTCTTCACTTCCTCCTTTTGCATTACAATTCCTTATGATGAAAAGGGCATCTCTTTTTGGTATTAGATATAGAAAGCATTGTAGGTCTTCATAGAACCAGTCAACTTCAGCTTCTTTGGCATTAGTAGCTGGGGCATAGGCTTGTATTAGTGTGATGTTGAATGGTTTGCCTTGGAAGAGAACTGAGATCATTCTGTCGTTTTTGAGTTTGTACCCAAGGACTGCATTTCAGACTCTTTTTTTTTTTTTTTTTTTCATTTCAGACTCTTTTGTTAACTATGACAGCTTCTCCGTTTCTTCTAAGGGATTCTTGCCCACAGAAATAGATACAATGGTCATCTGAATTAAATTTGCCCATTCTCGTCCATTTTAGTTCACTGATTCCTAAGATGTCAATATTCACTCTTGTCATCTCCTGCTTGCTTGACCACATTCAATTTACATAGATTCATGAACCTAACATTCCAGGTCCCCATGCAATATCATCCTTTACAGCATTGGACTTTACTTTCACCAACAGACACATCCACAGCTGAGTGTCATTTCCACTTCAGCCCAGCTGCTTCATTCTTTCTGGAGCTGTTAGCAGTTGCCCTCCGCTCTTCCCCAGTAGCATATTGGATCCCTTCCAACTCGGAGGGCTCTACTGCCAGTGTCATATATTTCTGTCTTTTCATACTGTTCACGGGGCTCTCTCAGCAAGAATACTGGAGAGGTTTATCATTTCCTCCTCCAGTGGACCTTGTTTTGTCAGAACCCTCCACTATGAGCTGTCCTTCTTGGGTGGCCCTGCATGGCATGGCTCACAGCTTCATTGAGTTACACAAGCCCCTTCACCAGGACAAGGCTGTGATCCATGAAGGGGGAAAGGACATGAGGATTCAGGCATTTAAGCTCAGCCAAGCTGATGATTGTTGTTGTTTTCTCTTCCTGAATAAGGTGTGTGTAAGGAAGAAAGGTTTTGCAATTTAGTTTTCCTCAATAAATTAAAGCATTTTGCTGAGGGCAGCTGTATGCAACGTCTGATGCTCAGAGAAGTCCCTTTTTTTTTTGAAATTTAATAAGTGATATTTTTGGTATTTTTAAATTTATTTATTTTTAATTGAAGGATAATTAAAATGCCTAAATTTAACTTCCATATCTTACCTTCATTTTCACTTGTTTTATTTGTAGGAAGACTTCTTGGAGGTGATGATATCAATGACAAAAACACTGCATAATTGAGACTCCTTACTCAATCTTATTTGGGACTTTGGAAAATTGTATGAAAATTACGTTAATGTTAAATATTTAGTGCCCAATGGTCAATTTTGAAAACAACTGATTTTTATTCTGTGAGTCTACATAAGAAAGTGTCCCTTAAGATCTTCAAGAATTACAAACCTAGAATCTCTGTAATACAAACACATGAGAAGGTACTTACAGGCCTGGAAACTGTGTCTGACAATAAATTTAATGCAACATAATGCCGCTGTCATCAGATAACTTTTCTCACTTAAAAATACATAACAATGTTTTAAAAATAACTACCTACTACTTAGCACTCAGCATGCATTTAGATGTTATGAAAAGAATAATATTAAAACAACTTCATTTTGTCTTCCCACAACATTTATGGAGTTGGTAGTATTTTGTCTATTTTACTGAGAGGAGACTGGCTTTGTGGGGTAGAGACAGGAAGGAGAGCTGGGATTCAAGCTTGGAAAGGGAGACTGCAGGGCTTCCCATGCCACTGTACTTTAAAACTGTCAACATCATAAATGATTATCAGGTGGAATGACACTACATAAATTGATTTTTTTAGGCTGCTTTTCCTTCACCCTTTTAAAAATGGTGAACAGCTCCAATTTGCCCAACAACTATACTGTGACTGAACAGGCAACTTCTCTGGCAGCTTAAGAGTCAGTGTACAGGATGGCGCACACACGCATGATCACGCTCTAGTGGGATGTGGTCTCTGAGTGACGTCGTTTGAGTGGATGAACTGTCCTGCAGCGCGGACCACTACTCAGAATTCAGTGTTTCCCTTAGCCACACTTGGCATCACTATTACAAAATATTAAATAAATTATCTGAGATATCATTTAAGGGAATGAGAAAGAATTAAGTGAGGAAAAGTATATGAAATAAACACTTTAGAAGTAATAAAAATAAAAATGATCAAGAATCTTCCAAGGTTTATCAAATACACCAAGGATAAGCAGAATCATAAAAAAAGAATGGAAAACACTTGGCACAAACTATGTACTTTAAAATAAAATTGAACAACCCCCTTCCAGCCCCTTCCCTTCCCTCCTCTCAGTTGGTGAAGGGAGAGAAAGATAGGTTCTTACACAGGAACCCTGCTTCCAGCAGCACCTCCAGCCCCACCATCCACAGCAGCCTTTTCTTTTCATCTGGGATGAAAGGTCTCGTCCTAGAAGCTCCGCCCACCTCCTGGACCAGGCTCCCTAACTGCCTCTAGCCCCCACATCCAGTTTGCCTTCCAGGACTTCCTCCACAGAGCTCCCACAATTAGGATTCCAAAAGCAGCAAGGTGTGAATCTCTGGATGTCTCCCTCCTGAAAGGAGGCTGGAGGAGACCACCCATGAAGGGATGGGTCTAGCTCACCCCTGTTCTTCAGGACCTCAACTCTAATCACTGTTTGTTGAAGGGAAGGAGGGAGAGAGAGAAATGCCACCCACCAGCTCACACATACATGCAACTCACGAACTGTATACCCCAACAACCAGCAATACTTCCTCAACCCTACATTCCAGATGAGCCTCTCTCCTGCTTCATTCAAACTCCTTCCAGGAGTAGCCTGTCTTCACCTCAACTCCCTCCACACCTCCTGGATTTTCAGCCCTTGGCACTCTGTCCTCCTCACATCTGAAACCTGCTTCTTGGGTCACCAACACCTCCTGATTCCAAATCAACCAACAAGTTTTCACAGACTCACCTTCTCGTTTGCACTGAGCAGATCTGTCCTTCCTTGATTCCCCAACCTACTTCCTTCTTTCTCCCTTGCTATTCACTGTGTCTCCTCTCCTCCCCTTCTCTTTCTGCTTTCTCTCTGATATCGAGTCTTCCTATATTGGCCACTAAAATGCTTCCTTCTCTCTGGGCAATCTTGTCATCTTCACAGTTTCAGCTACTACCTGCTCAGTGAAGGGTACACAGGCTCCATGCTCATCCCAAGTCTCCCCCTCAAACACCAAACTCTTACTTCCAATGAACTACAGGACACCTCCACCTCCAACTTCAAGATAATTAAACTACAGGTGGCAGAGCTGGGATTGGAAATCAGTGAGACTGGAATTTTCCCTCCTCATTAAATGAGAATGTTTCCTACTGAAATCAGGTAGCATCTATCCCTGTCCCTCTATATGTCATGCACAAAATATGTGGCAATCTGTCTATGACCACTAACTAACCATGTAAGCACATGGCAGAAACCCAAGTTGGCCTACGTTGCCATAGGAAAGAAATAGAACCATTCACAAAATCTTTTCAAAGTAATTAACAATCACTGTTAAAATGTGAAAACATTATGAAATGTTTTCAGGGGAAAATTGTTTCTGGGGATAAATTATGTAGTTAAACCCAGAAGGGCACATTTATAAAATAAGTCTGCAGAATAGAAAAAAAAAAATCAGACCTCTTTGCAGTAAAAGTCCTCTGCTTCTGAGTCTCAGTGTAGTTCACACTGGTAACTGTTGAAGCCATGCCCACAGATGACACTGTCTGCAGTCAGATCTCTGCTGCATTTCTGTGGGCTATAGTCCATGGGGTCACAAAACAGTCAGACACAATTTAGCAACTAAACAACACTGTGCTTGTTAAAGTAGTATTTTCACCTTATTTTTACCATTTTTTTCTTTGTAAGTAACCACAACTGGCTTTATCCAAATAAAATAGTGCAGTAAATATCTGTCCTCTGTGGTAATACAGTGCCTGTGTATGTCTGACTGCAACCCCATGGACTGTAGCCCACCAGGCTCCTCTGCCCATGGAATTTTCCAGGCAAGAATACTGGAGTGGCTTGTCATTTCCTTCTCCAGGAGATCTTCTTGACCCAAGGATTGAACTCTTGTTTCTTGTGTCTCCTGCACTGGCAAGTGAATTCTTTAACACTGAGCCACCTGGGAAGCCCAATACAATGCATAATTTAGTTCATCTAGGCCATCTTTCCATGAGAGGTGATTTCTTTTCCCTATTCTGAAATGTGCTCACAGTAAGGGAATCCACACCAGAAACCTGGAAGGCAGAGGGAGAACCACTTACCCAGCATGTCACTGCTTCAGACCAGCCTTGACAAGACTGTGTAGCCACTCCTGACCCAGGTGTTCCTCATGTTAGCTCAGCCTCCCAAACTGCACCTTTCTCTCATAAATATAACCTTTACTGAAGGTAACAGGGCACAACACCAGGCTGAAAGCCCACCCTCAGCCCCTGTGAGAAGGCCTTGAGAAACAGGCACTCTGCTCTTCCCTGGGAGAATTCTGGCAGGACTGATACATTACCTGGATGAAATCTTGAAATATCAGGGGCAGCAAGTCATCCATATGCCCAGTGTCTTTTGAGAAGCGATTTAAAATCCTTCCTGCAAGAACAAGATACAAGAAAATACTCACTTCCCCATATAGGAACCTTAAGAGAAATAATATATGAACAAATCAAAACAATAATTTTAAAGCACATGTATTTAGGGACTTCCCTGGTGATACAGTGGATGAGAGTCTGCTTGCCAATGCAGGAGACATTACAAATTCCACTTTTGAAAATAAAAGACAGGAAAGAGTTCAATTTAATATACCACTAAAAGAGTAAGTAATTTACAGCCCCTAAGCCTTTTGGGCAAAGCAGGCCTATCTTTGTAGTACTTATTTGGGCTTCTATTTTCTTGACTGAATAAAGTCGTGCTAAGAGATACAGGAGGGGGTCACAAGATAGACATAGTGTGCTGACTGTTCTAAGATTAGTGGCCTTCAGGATTTAAACTTGATCCCAAATCCTTGAATAATAAGTCAGCATCTGGAGAAGCCTACAGGTCTTGAATATAAAGAGTCTGGTTAACTGTGGTCATGAACACTCAGAGGCTGTGAGAACTGAAATTCAGTCCCACTTAATGCTCTCAACTTTATGACTGTAGTTTTCACATTAACAGGCAAAGTGGAGCAACTTCACACCCATAATAGCATCAACTCTTCCAAACCCTTCCTCACTCTGGCTTCATAATAAGATGAGAACTGTGTGGGCCTCTGCAGTTTACCATCCTGTGCTCTGTTCACTGCCTGGACTAAACAACATGCGTTGAATAAATATACACAAGATGCTGCCCTCAACATTCTTATTTAATCCTCACAACAGTCTTATGGAACAGAAAGGGCAGTGGTTATTCCCATTTCACAGGAGAGAAGTTCCCAGACACCATGTCGTCATACTCACTAAGGTTCATTAGGCACTGCCCATGTGCTAAGTGCTGTGAATTGTTAACCCACTTAATGCCCACAATACCAAGATAATGGTAAGTATGTGAACAGTATCCTCATTGTACAGGTAAGAAAACCAAGACACAGAGAAATTAAACAACTAGCACAGAAGTATTACCATAACTGTAACTATTACTATTAGCTAACTAGCAACAGGACTGAACCCAGCCAGTTTGTTCCAGAGTCCACACTTAAGACCATGACAACATCCTGCCTGGAGATTTGCCTGGCCAGTAGAATCTACCTGCTTTGGCCTCAGTCACATGACTAGTTGATGACCAGGCTAAGCCTACACTTGTCCTCCCTCCAGTCACATCCCTGCCTCGACAGGCCCTGTCAATCATCACCTGTGAGAAAACAAAGCCACCCTGGGCCTCAGCACAAGTGTAACCAACTGAACAGAGTGGGTATGTTCACTAAAGAACTAACTCTTCACAGAAACCCAGGTCAGGAGGCTGTCTTCTGAAGCAATACAGGTCAAAGGCCTCAAAGTAGAGGAAACAACCACTGGGAAACCATCAGGGACACTGTTACTTAATACTGAAGATCCACCTGCTATGTACCACAAAGCCTTTTAAATGTAACCAGAAGTTCATTATAAAACTAGAGAGTTGACTTTATTGAAGACGATGTATACATTTAACTGATCTTGTGTTTTAATCAATTTTCCGTTACCACTTAGGTAAACCTCAAAATATGAGCACATGCCAGACCTCTGTGATCCCAGAAATGGATGAGCAATGAAAAACAGAAACACACAGCCTGTCTCCATAGAGATGTTCCTGGAAGAAGGTCCTTCCTAGTTAGCTTAACATGATTAACACAGGAACATTTCAACAACTAGTCAAAATTATTTCAACACATTTGCATCATATCTTGGGTGCTTCGTATATCTTACAAATGGATTCATAAATCATCCTGCAAAGTAAACATTCATTTATCTTTATAGACACACACAAATTCAAATAAAAGGTTGCATACTCCTGTTCAGATTTTCTCTGGTAGGAAAAAATATTAGTGAAGCTTTTCATAAAAAATGAATGGTGATTTTCTTCTAAGCATCTCTTCCATTTTCAAATATCAAATGTAATCAGGAACTAAATGTGTTAACAAGACATATTCACTGAGAAACCTGGTGTCTGACTTACCTATTGGATTTCTATAGAAGAACAATACTGGAGCTCTCAAAATGGACCACAACATTTTGTTATGCAAAGTTTGTGAAGAATTAACAAGGATGTAGAATATCAACAGAGACCTTGTGATGCCAAAAAGGATGGTAGATACAGTTAACCCTGAAATAAAGAAACATCACTCAGCACAAGATCTCTGCCTTATCCTCAATGATGCTAAAGCATGGAAGACAGTTTATAAAGATATTATGTATTTTATTTTATAAATAAGATTTACATAAAAATTTATACATGTAGACTATAGAATAAATTTATATATATAAATGTATATATATGTAAATATACATATGAAATGGGTTGTATAAGAACTTGATGCTGTCACAAAATGCAGTTATAAAGAAGAATATGAAAATAACTATTTTCCTCTCATTAAATAGAAACAACACGGGGGGGGGAAATTCTTATATAAATTACAGTTTCATTCCAGGCTTTCCTAATTCACTTACAAGTTCTAATAAAAACTCAAAAGAAAGATAATTACAGGGCTCCCTTGGTAGTTCAGTGTTGGAGAGTCCATCTGCCAATGCAGGAGACATGGGTTTGACCCTTGACCCAGGTGAATCCCACATGTCTCAGAGCAGCTTAGCCTGTGCTCCATAACTATTGAGCTTGTGCTCTAGACCCTAGGAACCACACTGGCTAAAGCCCACTGGCTGCATCTGCTGAAGTCCACACACCCTAGAGCCCATGCTCTGAAACAAGAGAAGGCATGCAATGAGAAACCTGCACGTCACAATTAGAGTAGACTCTGCCCTTGGCAACTAGAGAAAGTCCACACAGCTATGAAGACCCAGCACAGCCAATATGTAAAACTTAAAAAAGAAAAAAAAAAACTTTAGTTAAACACTTTTTAAAAACAAAAAGAAAGATAATTATGAAAAATAGTTGATCTTCTGACCTTTGCCACATTTCAAATCCCACTAGTTACATATTCCACAATCAAGGCATACTTCAGTTTTAGATATCAGCATGAGAAGGAAGAGTTACAGGAGAAATGACTTACCATTTCCTTGTAAACAGTAAATTTACATGAAAATTTACTTACATGTAAAGTAGCTACCTGAGAACCTACTTTTATAGCACAGAAAATTCTACTCAGTGGTGACCTAAATGAGAAGGAAATTTAAAAAAAAATGGGGACATATGTGTAATGTACGTGTGACTGATGGCACTTTGTTGTACAGCAAAATCTCACACGACGTTGTAAAGCTACTATACTCCAGTCAAAATTGTTTGCAACTAACAGTTAGTTTGCAAACTATTGCTATTCAAGAAATAGCAAGAAACTGTTATATTTTGACAAGAGATAATTATAACCTAAATAATAATTTATAGATAATCTAAACAAGCAACTAACCTCTCACTAAGTGTTTTAAGGAAACACAAAGCATTTATAAATAAATATTATCATTTAAATTTTTTTATCAATGATAAATGAGTATCACTATGCATATAAAACCACATACAAAGTCAGAAGGAGCAGCCATGAGGAGATACCCTGCATCCAAAGTCAGAGAAAACCTAGTAAGATGGTAGGCACTGGAGCAGCTGTGAGGAGATACCCCATGTTAAAGGGCAAAGGAGCAGCCCCAGCAAGACGGTAGAAGGGGCAAATTCATGTTTAGAATCAAACCTCATTCCCGCCAGAGATGCTCAGAGGGCTCACATGAACCTTGTGCACACCAGGACCCAGGGTCCTCACAGAGACTGAGACAGAACAGTGTTTGAGTGTCTCCCGTGGAGGTATGGGTCAGCAGTGGTCTGCCGCAGGGACAGGGGCTCTGGGTGTGGGTATGGCATAAGTCCTCTTGGAGGAGGTCGCCATTAACCCCACCATAGAGCTGCCAGAATTACACAGGACTGGGAAATAGACTCGTGGAGGGCACAACAGAACCTTGTGCACCAGGACCGAGGAGGAAGGAACAGGGACCCCACAGGAGACTTGCCTATGGGAGTCCGGGAGTCTCCGCTGAAGGTGTGGGTCGGTGGTGGCCTGCAGCAGGTTGGGGGCACAGTCTGTAGCATTACATGCGTGGGATCTTTTGAGGGAAGTCACCATTATATTCATTCAGTTCAGTTCAGTTCAGTTCATTCACTCAGTCGTGTCTGACTCTATGCGACCCCATGAACTGCAGCAGGCCAGGCCTCCCTGTCCATCACCAACTCCCGGAGTTCACTCAGACTCATGTCCATCAAGTCGGTAATGCCATCCAGATACATCATCCTCTGTCGTCCCCTTATCCTCATGCCCCCAATCCCTCCCAGCATCAGGGTCTTTTCCAATGAGTCAACGCTTCATATGAGGTGGCAAAAGTATTGGAGGTTCAGCTTTAGTATCACTCCTTCCAAAGAACACCCAGGACTGATCTCCTTTAGGATGGACTGGTTGGATCTCCTTGCAGTACAAGGGACTCTTTAAAGCCTTCTCCAGCACCACAGTTCAAAAGCATCAATTCTTTGGTGCTCAGCTTTCTTCACCATCCAACTCTCACATCCATACATGACTACTAGAAAACCACAGCCTTGACTAGACAGACCTTTGTTGGCAAAGTAATATCTCTGCTTTCCAATATGCTATCTAGGTTGGTCATAACTTTCCTTCCAAGGAGTAAGCATCTTTCAATTTCATGGCTGCAATCACCATCTGCAGTGATTTTGGAGCCCCCAAAAATAAAGTCTGACACTGTTTCCACTGTTTCCCCATCTATTTGCCATGAAGTGATGGGACCAGATGCCATGATCTTCATTTTCTGAATGTTGAGCTTTAAGGCAACTTTTTCACTCTCCTCTTTCACTTTCATCAAGAGGCTTTTTAGTTCTTCTTCACTTTCTGCCATAAGGGTGGTGTCATCTGCATATCTGAGGTTATTGATATTTCTCCTGGCAATCTCAATTCCAGCTTGCGCTTCTTCCAGCCCAGCGTTTCTCATGATGTACTCTGCGTATAAGTTAAATAAGCAGGGTGACAATATACAGCCTTGACGTACTCCTTTTCCTATTTGGAACAAGCCTCTTGTTCCATGTCCAGTTCTAGCTGGGGCTTCCTGACCTGCATGTAGGTTTCTCAAGAGGCAGGTCAGGTGCTCTGGTATTCCCATCTCTTTCAGAATTTTCCACAGTTTATTGTGATCCACACAGTCAAAAGCTTGGCATAGTCAATAAAGAAGAAATAGATGTTTTTCTGGAACTCTCTTGCTTCTTCCATGATCCAGTGGGTGTTACCAACTTGATCTCTGGTTCCTCTGCCTTTTCTAAAACTAGCTTGAACATCTGGAAGTTCACGGTTCACGTATTGCTGAAGCCTGGCTTGGACAATTTTGAGCATTATTTTACTAGCGTGTGAGATGAGTCAATTGTGCGGTAGTTTGAGCATTCCTTGGCATTGCCTTTCTTAGGGATTCGAATGAAAACTGACTTTTTCCAGTCCTGTGGCCACTGCTGAGTTTTCCACGTTTGCTGGCATATTGAGTGCAGCACTTTCACAGCATCATCTTTCAGGATTTGAAATAGCTCAACTGGAATTCCATCACCTCCACTAGCTTTGTTCATAGTGATGCTTACTAAGGACCACTTGACTTCACATTCCAGGATGTCCGGCTCTAGGTGAGTGATCACACCATCGTAATTAATTGGGTCGTGAAGATCTTTTTTGTACAGTTCTTCTGTGTATTCTTGCCACCTCTTCATAATATCTTCTGCTTCTGTTAGGTCCATACCATTTCTGTCCTTTATTGAGCCCATCTTTGCATGAAATGTTCCGTTGGTGTCTCTAATTTTCTTGAAGAGATCTCTAGTCTTTCCCATTCTGTTCTTTTCCTCTATTTCTTTGCATTGATCGCTGAGGAAGGCATTCTTATCTCTTCTTGCTATTCTTTGGAACTCTGCATTCAGATGCTTGTATCTTTCCTTTTCTCCTTTGCTTTTTGCTTCTCTTCTCCTTTGCTTTTTGCTTCTCTTCTTTTCACAACTATTTATAAGGCCTCCCCAGGCAGCCATTTTGCTTTTTTGCATTTCTTTTCCATGGGGATGATCTTGATCCCTGTCTCCTGTACAATGTCATGAACCTCCGACCATAGCTCATCAGGCACTCTATCTATCATATCTAGTCCCTTAAATCTTTTTCTCACTTCCACTGTATAATCATAAGGGATTCAATTTAGGTCATACCTGAATGGTCTAGTGGTTTTCCCTACTTTCTTCAATTTAAGTCTGAATTTGGCAATAAGGAGTTCATGATCCGAGCCACAGTCAGCTCCTGATCTTGTTTTCGTTGACTGTATTGAACTTTTCCATCTTTGGCTGCAAAGAATATAATCAATCTGATTTTGGTGTTGACCATCTGGTGATGTCCATGTGTAGAGTCTTCTCTTGTGTTGTTGGAAGAGGGTGTTTGCTGACACAATGTGGTCCACTGGAGAAGGGAATGGAAAACCACTTCAGTATTCTTGCCTTGAGAACCCCATGAACAGTATGAAAAGGCAAAATGATAAGATACTGAAAGAGGAACTCCCCAGGTCGGTAGGTGAAACAGATCAGTGGAGAAATAACTCCAGAAAGAATGAAGGGATGGAGCCAAAGCAAAAACAATACCCAGCTGTGGATGTGACTGGTGATAGAAGCAAGGTCCGATGCTGTAAGAGCAATATTGCATAGGAACCTGGAATATCAGGTTCATGAATCAAGGCAAATTGAAAGTGGTCAAACAGGAGATGGCAAGAGTAAACGTCAACATTCTAGGAATCAGTGAACTAAAATGCACTGCAATGGGTGAATTTAACTCAGATGGCCATTATATCTACTACTGTGGGCAGGAATCCCTCAGAAGAAATGGAGTAGCCACCATGATCAACAAAAGAGTCCGAAATGCAGTACTTAGATGCAATCTCAAAAATGACAGAATAATCTCTGCCCATTTCCAAGGCAAACCATTCAATATAACGGTAACCCAAGTCTATGCCCCAACCAGTAACACTGAAGAAGCTGAAGTTGAACGGTTCTATGCAGACCTACAAGACCTTTTAGAACTAACACCCAAAAAAGATGTCCTTTTTGTTATAGGGGACTGGAATGCAAAAGTAGGAAGTCAAGAAACACCTGGAGTAACAGGCAAATTTGGCCTTGCGATGTGGAATGAAGCAGGGCAAAGACTAATAGAGTTTTGCCAAGAAAATGCACCTCCACCATAGTTTATCTTTATTACCTCCGCCATAGTTTGGCCCAAGGTAAGTAGCAGGGAGGGAACACAGCTTCACTCATCAACAGAAAATTGGATTAAAGATTTACTGAGCATAGTCCTGCCCATCAGAACAGGACCCAGTATGCCCCCTCAGTCAGTCTCTCCCATCAGGAAGCTTCCATAAGCTTCTTATCCTTCTCCACCAGAGGGCAGACAGACTGAAAGCCACAATCACAAAAAAACTAACCAATCTAATTACATGGACCACAGCCTTGTCTAACTCAATGAAACTATGAGCCATGCCATATACCTAAGACTGATGGGTCACGGTGGAGTGTTCTGACAAAATGTGGTCCACTGGAGAAGGGAACAGGAAACCACTTCAGTATTCCAGCCTTGAGAACCTCATGAACAGTATGAAAAGGCAAAAAGATAGGACACTGAAAGATGAACTCCCCAGGTTGGTAGGTACCCAATATGCTACTAGAGAACAGTGGAGAAATAACTCCAGAAAGAATGAAGAGATGGAGCCAAAGCAAAAACAATACCCAGTTGTAGATGTGACTGGTGATGGGAGCAAGGTCTGATGCTGTTAAGAGCAATATTGCAAAGGAACCTGGACTGTTAGGTCCATGAATCCAGGCAAATTGGGAGCAATCAAACAGGAGATGGCAAAAGTGAATGCCATTGAATTCCTAAAATTGGACATTTTAGGAATCAGCGAACTAAAATGGACTAGAATGGGTGAATGTAACTCAGAAGAACTTTATATCTACTACTGTGTGCAGGAATCCATTAGAAGAAATGGAGTAGCCATCATATTCAATGAAAGAGTCCAAAATCCAGTACTTGGATGCAATCTCAAAAAACACAGAATGATCTCTGTTCATTTTCAAGGCAAACCATTCAGTATCACGGTAATCCAAGTCTATGCTCTGACGAGTAATGCTTAAGAAGCTGAAGTTGAACAGCTCTATGAAGACCTACAGGACCTTCTAGAATTAACACCCAAAAAAGATGTGCTTTTCATTATAGGGGACTGGGATGCAAAATTAGGAAGTCAAGAAACACCTGGAGTAACAGGCAAATCTGGCCTTGGAGTACAGAAAGAAGCAGGGCAAAGGCTCTTGGTGTTCTGCCAAGAGAATACACTGGTCATAGCAAATACCTTCTTTCAACAACACAAGAGAAGACTCTACACATAAAAATCACCAGATGATCAGCATTAAACTCAGATTGATTATATTCTTTGCAGCCAAAGATGGAGACACTCTATACAGTCAGCAAAAACTAGACTGGGAGCTGACTGTGGCTAGGATCGTGAATTTATTATTGCCAAATTCAGACATGAAAGTAGGTAAAACCACTAGACCATTCAGGTATGACCTAAATCAAATCCCTTATGATTATACAGTGGAAGTGAGAAATAGATTTAAGGGACTAGATCTGATAGAGTGCCTGATGAACTATGGATGGAAGCTCGTGACACTGTACAGGTGACAGGGAGCAAGACCTCCCCAAGAAACAGAAATGCAAAAGAGAAAAATGGCTGTCTGAGGAGGCCTTAAAAATAGCTGTGAAAAGAAGAGAAGCAAAAAGCAAAGGAGAAAAGGAAAGATATACCCATTTAAATGCAGAGTTCCAAACAATAGAAAGGAGATATACAAAAGCCTTCCTCAGTGATCAGTGCAAAGAAATAGAGAAAAACAATAGAATGGGAAAGACTAGAGAGCTCTTTAAGAAAATTAGAGACACCAACGGAACATTTCATGCAAAGATGGGCTCAATAAAGGACAGAAATGGTATGGACCTAACAGAAGCAGAAGATATTATGAAGAGGTGGCAAGAATACATAGAAGAACTGTAGAAAAACAGATCTTCATGACCCAGATAATCACGATGGTATGATCTCTCACCTAGAGCCAGACATCCTGGAATGTGAAGTCAAGTGGTCCTTAGTAAGCATCACTATGAACAAAGCTAGCAGAGGTAATGGAAATCCAGTTGAGTTATTTCAAATCCTAAAAGATGATACTGTGAAAGTGCTGCACTCAATATGCCAGCAAACGTGGAAAACTCAGCAGTGGCCACAGGACTGGAAAAGGTCAATTTTCATTTCAATCCCACAGAAAGGAAATGAATGCTCAAACTACTGCACATTTGCTCTCATCTCACATCTACCAAAGTAATGCTCAAAATTCTCCAAGCCAGGCTTCAGCAATACATGAAACATGAACTTCCAGATGTTCAAGCTGGTTTTAGAAAAGGCAGAGGAACCAGAGATCAAATTGCCAACATTTGCTGGATCATCAAAAAAGAAAGAGAATTCCAGAAAAACTTCTATTTCTGCTTTATTGACTATGCCAAAGCCTTTGACTGTGTGGATCACAATAAACTGTGGAAAATTCTGAAAGAGATGGGAATACCAAACCACCTGACCTGCCTCTTGAGATATCTGTATGCAGATTAGAAGCAACAGTTAGAACTGGACGTGGAACAACAGACTGGTTCCAAATAGTAAAAGGAGTATGTCAAGGCTGTATATTGTCATCATGCTTATTTAACTTATATGCAGAGTACATCATGAGAAACGCTGGGCTGGATGAAGTACAAGCTGAAATAAAGATTGCTTGGAGAAATATCAATAACCTCAGATATGCAGATGACATTGCCCTTATTGTAGAAATGAAGAACTAAAGAGCCTTTGATGAAAGTGAAAGTGTAGAGTGAAAAATTTGGCTTAAAGCTCAACATTCAGAAAATGAAGATCATGGCATCCGGTCCCATCACTTCATGGCAAATAGATGGGGAAACAGTGGAAACAGTGACAGACTTTATTTTTTGGGACTCCAAAATCACTGCAGATGGTGACTGCAGCCATGAAATTAAAAGACGTTTACTCCTTGGAAGAAAAGTTATAATCAATCTAGACAGTATATTAAAAAGCAGAGATATTTCTTTGCCAACAAAGGTCCATCTAGTCAAGGCTATGGTTTTTCCAGTAGTCATGTATGGGTGTGAGAGTTGAGCTATAAAGAAAACTGAGGGCTGAAGAATTGATGCTTTTGAACTATGATCTTGGAGAAGACTCTTGAGAGCCCCTTGGACTACAAGGAGATCCAACCAGTCCATCCTAAAGAAAATAAGTCCGGAATGTTCATTGAAAGGACTGATGTTGAAGCTGAAACTCCAATACTCTGGCCACCTTATGCGAAGAGCTGACTCATTTGAAAAGACCATGATGCTAGGAAAGATTGAGGGCAGGAGGAGAAGGAGATGACAGAGGATGAAATGGTGGGATGGCATCACTGACTCAATGAACATGAGTTTGAGTAAACTCTGGGAGTTGGTGATGGACAGGGAAGCCTGGTGTGCTGTAGTACATGAGGTCGCAACGAGTCAGACACGACTGAGCAACTGATCTGAACTGAACTGATAAAAATGAAGATAGCATATAAAAATGAAAATAGCCCTCCAAACATCTGTTCAACTCACAATGGTAAATAAAGGGGTGATGACCCTTGTAATAAATATTCCTTCACATAGTGTTTTTCCATTCAGCTGACACATCAGTGTTAAACTCTGAAACCTGCTCAGATTCCTAAATTCCATCAACAAGCATTTGCCTTAGCCCACTACCCTATATGAATATATAACAGAATCCTTTCCTTCTTCCTTTAAGCCCCCATAGTCCACCAATTAAGAAGGTAAACAGCTAATGTATTTAGATTTCTTAGCAAGTGATTCATAAAATAAATACCAAATTTCAAAGAGTGGATTTTCATATAACACATTCTTTGTAGAAAGTTTATACAAGTGTTTCCTGTGGGGATATTGTTATTTATTTACTTATTTTTACTGGCGTATAGTTGCTTTACAATGTTGTGTTAGTTTCTGTACAAGGAAGTAAATCAGCAATATGTACATATAACCCCTCCTCCTATATCTCCCCCTCTCAACCAGTCCCACCCCTCAATGTCCTCAGAGAGCACTGTACCGAGTTCCCTGTACTATCCAGCAAATTCCCACTCGCTATCTAGTGTATGGTAGTGTATACTCCTAACCTGTCCATTCATCTCCTACACCTCCCCCACATGTTTCCACACCTACGTTCTCTACATCACTATCTCTATTCCTGCAATTAGGTTCATCCATACCATTTTTCTAGAGTTCATATATCTGTGTTAATTTATGCATTTTTTTGCTTTTCTTTCTGACTTACTTCACTCTGTATAACAGACTCTAGGTCCACCCATGTCTCTACAAATGAGCTAATTTCATTCTTTTTTGCAGCTGAGTAATATTCCATTATATATAAGTACCATAAAGGAGATGAAAAGACAATCCTCAGAATGGGAGAAAATAACTGCAAACTAAGCAACTGACAAAGGATTAACCTTCAAAATATACAAACAGCTTATGCAGTTCAATATCAAAAAACCAAACAATCCAATCAAAACAAGAGTGGAAGACATAAATAGATAGTTCACCAAAGACAACATACAGATGGTCAACATGAAAAAAATAGTCTGTATCACTAATTATTAGAGAAATGCAGATCAAAACTACAATGAGGTATCACCTCATACCAATCAGAATGGCCATCAGCAAAAAATCTTATAATAAATGCTGGAAAGGCTGTAGAGAGAAGGGAACTCTCTTGCACTATGGTGGGAATGTAAATTGATATAACTACTATGGAGAACAGTACGGAGGTTCTTTACAAACTAAGACCCTGGTAGTCCAGGAGCCCCACTTCTGGACATATACCCAGAGAAAAACATGGTCCAAAAGGATACATACCAGGATATATGCACCCCAGTGTTCATTGAAGCACTGTTTACAACAGCTAACATGTGAAAGCAGCCTAAATAACCATTGACAGGAATGGACAAAGAAGAGGTGGTACATACATAAAATGGACTACTACACGGCCATTAAAAAAGAATGAAATAATGCCATTTGCCACAACATGGGTGGGCCTAGAGATTGTCATGCTGAATGAAGTAAGTCAGGGAAGGAGAAATATTGTAAAACATCCCTTATAGGTGGAATCTAAAAAGAAATTATACAAATGAATGTATTTCTGTAACAGAAATGTACTGACAGACTTAGAGAATGAAATCATGGTTGTCAGGGGAAAGAAGAAGGGGGAAGAGACAGTTAGGGAGTTTGGGATCAACATGCACACTCTTCTATATTTAAAGTGGGTAACCAATAAGAACCTACTGTATAGCACAGGGAACTCTGCTCAGTTACATGGTAGCCTGGATGGGGGGCGGGGAAGGGATTTGGAGGAGAATGAATACACACATATGTATGGCTGAGTGTCTTTGCATCCACCTGAAACAATCGCAACATTGTTAAACATCTATGTGTTCATGCTAAGTCACTTCAGTCATGTCCAACTCTTTGCAACCCTATGGACCATAGCCCATCAGGCTCCTCAGTCCATGGGATATCACAGGCAAGAATACTGGAGTTGGATGCCATTCCCTTCTCCAGGGATCAAACCCAGGTTTCCTGCACTGTAGGCAGATTCTTTACCATCTGAGCCACCAGTGAAGCTCAATCATTTATAATCCGATATAAAATTATTTTATTATTTTATTTATAATTTAAAATTTAATTAATTAATATTATTATTATTTATTATTATGTCCCAATGTTCATAGTAGCAAATATTTATAATAGCCAGGACATTGTAGCAATCTAAACGTCTATCAACAAATGAATGGGTAAAAAGATATTTAAAATTTTAGATGAAGACATCCTTTAAACACTATGTAATATTATATATATTCTAAGCTCTTGTGAATACAGTGAGTTATGTTAATATTAGTCACATGTTAAATTAATCACACAGCTGGAGATAAGATAACGCTGTGAACTCAAGGTAAGAAAGAGAAGGAATCTATCCCCAGATGCTGGATTCCCCCTGCTTAGCTTCTCAAGTAATTAGTGATGCCCAAGAGATGAGCAGTGTGGTGAAGGGGACTTTGCATACCTGCATGGCTTCCCTGGTGGCTCAGAGGTTAAAGCGTCTGCCTGCAATGCGGGAGACCTGGGTTTGATCCCTGGGTCGGGAAGATCCCCTGGAGAAGGAAATGGCAACCCACTCCAGTACTCTTGCCTGGAGAATCCCATGGACAGAGGAGCCTGGTGGGCTACAGTCTACGGGGTCGCAAATAGTCAAATGCGACTGACCAAGGCACTTAACTAACGACTTAACTAAAATCAATAAAAGCCAGAGCTTATTCAGACAGAACTGGAACAATCTGAACCACAGAGTAGGGATCTGTTTCTAATCCCATTGTCCATCCATATAACAATATAAGATTTAGCTAAACCAACCTATTAGAATAGACAATGCCACGTATTTACAGTGGCTGATTTTCTGAATGTGCAATCCTGGTTTAACTACCAAAATCCAGTGCACAATAAATCAAGAATCTCCATTCAACTTCTTTCTCCTAGATTTTAAAGATAATTGTTCTAGTTAATTCACAGAGCAAATGCAAATCAAACTCTTAAATCTGTTGAGACATTACTGAATTGTGCCTGGAAGCCCTAGATGCTCACACAGGCTCCTTGTAAGCACCTCAGACTCTCATATAATAGACCGGAGAATTCAACTTTACCTGAATAGGTGCCTAAATACCAGTTCAGATCAAGCATCACAACTGTCTCTCCTTTTCCATATGCCCCAAAATACAGGGCACTTTGTAAATTCGCCCTGTGGAAGAGAGAAGAAAAAAATATTATGCTTCAGACAGAATGTATTCAAATACAAAAAAAAAAAATCTCAATTTGAGAAATGTATTTTATGCTAGAAAAATGGCTCCCAGTTCACAGGGCTCTGTGTCCATCTACCTTATAAAGTTTCAGTTTGAATCACAACCTTCAGTTCTCAAAATCATCTATGAGGAAGCTGCTGAGGGTCAGACTTGGGGAGAGACAATGTGAGCGTCACTCTCCACCAGCAGGAACTTTACTTTTTCTTCAGGGAAACTATGTGAGGGTCAGAAGAGGAGGCTGAACAAGCCCCTCCCTTCTCCCCCTGACTGTGGGAAAGTGAGGTTTCATGCAGATTTCACAGCACTTTGGGTCAGATCAGGAATCACTCACCAGTATGCAAGCCACCAGTCCTGCAGGACGTAGGCAACCTGGAGCAGGAAACAACAGTCACTCACACACTGACATCACTGAGCCTCACACCCCGCTCACTAGGCTGGGGGATGGAAAGGCTCCAGAAAACAAGAGATGGTCCTTTCAGCCCAGGTCTGTGCCAATCCCCACACCTCAGATGGCTACAGGTCAGGGGAGGGCATCTTACATTTTAAACTCTTTAAAAGATATTCTTTTTTCCCTGGAAGTTCTCTATCATGTACATAATACCGATAAGCTTCACTTAGTTTGCTCCCCACAGATAACGTATTTCAAAGTAAACACAAGTGAACTGCCAAATGCAGTAATCATAGTGCAAACGTGGGGATTTTTCCAAGAAAAAAACATTTGACAGGTACTGTGATGGTCAGCTGTCTGTGTCAGCTTGGGCAGGCCAGTGTCCAATGATTCAACCAAACACTCGTCTAGATGTTGCCGTGAAGGTATTTTGTGGATGTGGCTCACATCCATCATCAGAACTTCAGTAGAGGAGATCACACTCAACACTGTGGTGGCGTCATCCAGTCACTCAAAGGCCCTAAGAGCAAAACCTGAGGCTTCTTGGAGGAAGAAGAAATTCTTCCTCAAGATAGCAGGGTCAGCTTCTGCCTCAAATTCCAGTCTTCAGGCCTGCCTTTCTGATTTCACATTCACCCAGATAGATCCCACAACTGCATGAGCCAGTTCTTTGAGATAAAAATTTTCATATACATATTAAAAATAATGATAACATAAATACAGTATAAATATGTAAATACCAAGCTGAGGGCACACAACAAAATAATTGTCCTTATTTACCTGAGCTGCGATGTTCACTAGAATAAGGAAAATGAGGATAAACCATTGAGCACCGGCTGTGAAGTAATCATTGTAGGTCTTAATACCAACTTTTCCTTCCAAACGGTCTTCTAAAGGAAGTGTGACCTCTATATTCTCAGTCTGGGAGGGAAAAATGGCAGTGAGAGACAAAATTTTAAATAAAGAACCCCCGAATGTGAAAAGTTCAACAAAGCCCTCCACAGCAAAGCTGTGGGGAGACAGACACATCTCATACACTAGTAGGAGTGCAAGATGGTCCATCTCCTATGGAGAGGAGTGTGGGAATATCTGGCCAAACCATGTGTGTATTTACCCTTAGACCCAGCCATCCTGCTCCTAAGAATCTGTTAGAAATAAGAAAGTATCATTTGTACAAGGTTATTCACTGTAGGGTGGCTTTGCTTAAAGTCAGTCATGACTCTCAGCAGAAGCTTGTTCCAAAATAATACACAAAATGATATGAAGCTTAAGTATCCTTCTAGATAATTTGTGTCACTCAATCATAGAAACATGAAACATACAGCATACTTGTGGTTCAAAATACTAGCTAAATACAGCAAACTGAGGTCACAGGGTGAATTTGAGTAAAATGGGTTTGGATAGTAAGAGACAAGCATATCATCTGAATCTATTTGATTCCCAAATTTCAGAAAGTGATTCCTGAGTTTTGAAACTGAGGAGTTAATCCAAATGCTTATCAGCATCATCCAGAGTTTGGATACTGAAGAATACCTGTGCATGTTTTTAAGGGAGATCTAGTGCATTTCCGCATTTCTGTCTGAAGGACTTAGAATGCATTATAGAGTCACAGCAGCCCAGGATGTCCTCAGCTTGATGATGTCTAATCCGCCTTGAATCCCTGACCATTGGGATTCAAGGTGAATAAGACGTGGTTCTCAGTCTTAAAAGATAAGAAAGGAAGATGGGTACTAACTCCAAAGTCTACTGTTTGTCAGGTTCCTTGTACATGCTACCTCTGATCCATCATAAATCATCTGACGATGAGGCAAAATACTACCATCAGTCACCTGCAGTGGCAGAACATTCCAACATATAGGAAAAGTAGCTGATTTAATGTGGCGACATCAGGACTCAGTCTAAGGGGTCTTCACATTAAGCCTCTGGATGCATAAGGGAAGCTGGGGGCCACCACAGTGAGTAGTATGTAACTACGGTAAATGAAAGAGTTCACACATCACGGTGAGTCACATACACCCAGGAAGTCATAGCAGTGCACCCTCTACTGATCCCCATAAGATCCTCCATTCTACACCCGAAGGAGAACCATAAGCAGGCTTGCTCCCGTCATGTTCTTCTAACTCTACCAGTTCCATGGAACAGGGCCTTGGACTCTTAGGATCTACTTTAGGACAAATGAAGATGTCACCAGTGGAACAGACTGAAGTTCCACGAGTCTACCAACAGCAGACATACAGCGGCATGTTGCAGGACGAGAAACTCACATCTTGGAGCTCTGGAGCAGCACCTCTCATCAAGGGTCTGGACTGGTTCTTCAGGGTAGAAGATTCCAGATCTGGAGATGGTTCTTGCTCATTCCTCTTTAAAAGGAAATCAAAATCTACCCCAGATTTCAGGAGCCCAATGTAAGTCCCACGTTGTACTATTGTGCCCTAAAATAAAGAATTTAAGAGGAATATATTTGCACTAGATAATAGTAATATAATCTGAACACTAATCAACTAAAGTTAACTGGTCATAAATTATGATTTTCCTAAGAAAATGATCCTTGGGTCTGACATTGTGGTTGACAAATCTAATGCAGTTCAACTCTACACAGAAAAGAACATTTTATTCTCTGCTAAACCCTGTGTTAGGTTCTGAGGGATATGAAAGAAATGTGAGATGATGTGTTAAGAATGGAGGCCACTGACATAACTACTGTGGGCACTTAGGGAAGCAAGAAGTACAGAGGTTGGTGAGAGGATCAGCACTGTCTTTTTAGACAACATGAGAACTGAGAGACACCTCATGTGAGAAGCAGAATTTTTAAAAACATTAATTGGGGAGGATATTCCAGGAAAGAAAAATACTGACACAACTACACAGGTAACAGTCATTCAGCAAAACTTCACTGACCACTGTCATTTTCATAGTATCATGCGCTCAGCTGGGACAGGACATGTAGGAACCAGACCTGGACAGAGAACCCAGGTGCTACATCATCACAGTATTGTATAGCTTCCCCACAAATGCAGGAAGTTCCCAACTGAAAATTCAATATTCCACCTGTTGAAGCAACTAAACAAGGAGGCCATGAGATTGGGGTGGCGCTCATGCCTTGGCAGCCAGCAAACCAAAATCTAAGCCACAATCAGTGCACCCAGATCCAAGAAAAAGACTTAGGAACAACCAACCACAAGCAGCCAACGAGACTTCCCCAAATCAGGCCTCTGTTTAAGCTACAGCCAATCTAATCATTTTCTTTGAACACGTGTGACACATCCTTGCACAGTTTCCCTCCCTTACAAAGTCATATAAAATAATATGCAGATATTGTCACAATTTTCTCACCCCATGAAACAAGATACAGCTGATTTAGTCAGTGGCAAACAAAATATTATAAAAAACCCTAAAATTAAAAATTCACAAAATGAGAGCAGCTCTGGTTAAGACAAGTCAGGTGGAAGAAGACCCAGGATGCTCACTGGACCCCCTCTCACCCTATCCCCTGAGATGGCCCCTGGGAGAAACTCAGTGAAGACTTTGGGTACCATCTGATACCACAGAACTGGAAAATTATTCAGGATACATTGTGTTATTTCACTTGGAAGGCAAAATTCATGCACCTTTTAAATGAAATTACCATTTTCCACTTCACATCTGTAAGATGCAGAAGGAAACGACTGGTGGGTACAAGGGTGCTACTGTACTCTGCAAGCAAGTACTGACAATTTCAAAAGGAAAGCCATCCTCTCCCTTCTGCAAATGGGACCAGATGAATAGCAAAGAATCTTTTAAATCTCACATCAGACCATATCACCCCTCTACTCTGGACTGTCCAAGACTTCCATCCCACTTCCACCCACTGCCCAGTGCTCAGAGACCAGCTCCCTCCACATCCCCCTGCTTACTCTCCCCAGACACACTGGTCTTCCTGTTGTTCCTCCAACCTGCCAGGTCAGCTCCCTCCTTAGGACCCCCTGCCTCAGACCCGCCTACCCCAGGTGACTGCATGGCCCCCACCTTCATGTCACTTAGGCCACGCGAGGCACCAGTTCTTTAAGCAGGCAGCCAAGATGTCAGCTCCACCCCTCTCTCTTTGTCACATTTGTCCCCATAAGAACAGGAGCCCCATAAGGCAGAGCTTTATCGTCCTGCTGCACAGGCTCCCACACATATCAGGCATGGAAAGAGACAGTGAGACCAGCAACTGGGAACACCAGCAGAGTGGGCATCTCTGACCCGGGTGCTCAGATACCCAACCTCGCTTCTGGTGTTAATGGAAGATGCTCTTTAGCAAACTGTATGACAATCACATGGTTACAAACAGGTCTTAGTATCTCTAATTTCCAAATAATATACTTTGACTTAAATCCTGGAAGGGGAAAACAAAAAGTTCTATATAAAATAGCATCATTATCCTTAACAAATTTCACAAGAACAGTGATGACTCAGTAACCCTGTGGTAGCACTTTTATATACTTTAGGGTTTATGTGGCTCAGAGTATAGTAGTGACATTTCTACAGGTCTTTGGATTCATCACCAGAGGCATGAACACCACGTTTGAGAAGAAGGAGCTGTAAAACTGAGGGAGAAGAAGGTGTTTACCATGAACCCAAGGAGAGTGACCTGCTGAGAGGCCTGGCTTTCAGCATACCTGAGTGCTAGCAAGTTCCACAGGCATCGAGAAATTACTTACACCTTTCAATATCAGAATCCAACTTGCAGCTTTTAGGTACTGCCACTGATGTGTCACTAAGATTGTGATCTTCTCCCTCAAGGCTTGACAAATACATCTACAAACATAAAATGTACAGTATACAAAAGCAGATTAATGGGGCTGCTCCAAATTGGGAACATATTTTGTAAACATGAGACAAAGACAACACAGCAAAGATCTGTAGTTTAAATACCAAACCAATAATACAAACTGAATAAACATAAATCAGTAAATCTGACTAGGTCCTCACAGTCATCAGCAGCAAATTTTAAACAATAATTACACTAAAAAATTCTAAAAAGCAATCCCGTGAAGAAGGCACTAACAGCTAAGGCTTTTTTGACTAAAACTCAGCTTAACCCATTTACATGTTTCATAAAGAAAAACAACTGATACTGGAATTCTAAAACTTAACTGAACTAAAACACTTTTATCTCTATGTAGGAATGGAAAAAAGGAATCCGTGTCATATAAAAATGTGTACCTTTATCTTAGGCAGTTTTCTAGATGATTATTCATGATTAATGATGTACATACTCAAACAATAAATAGATTCTTGGTAACTTTTGCCAGAGTGTATTTTCTAGATACTTCTTCCAAAATAGTACTAGATATAAAATTAATGCCACCGTGGCTTCCATCAGTCTCTACAACATTCCCAGTCCCATGCAGGAAGCAAGTCTTTTTTCACTAGGGCTGAACACCTTCCAAACATGAAAATGAAAGAATGGAATCCAAATTACAGCAGGAATCATCCAACAGCAGCTTTAATTTCTTTTCTACAATAAAAAAACTGCTGCTACATTTTATTTTTTTTTATTTTTTAATATAAATTTATTTATTTTAATTGGAGGTTAGTTACTTTACAATATTGTATTGGTTTTGCCATACATCAACATGAATCAGCCATGGGTGTACACATGCTTCCCATCCTGAACCCTCCTCCCACTTCCCTCCCCGTACCATCCCTCTGGGTCATCCCAGTGCACCAGCCCCGAGCATCCTGTATCATGCATCAAACCTGGACTGGTGATTCATTTCACATACGATATTATACATGTTTCAAAGCCATTCTCCCAAATCATCCCATCCTCTCCCTCTCCCACAGAGTCCAAAAGACTGTTCCATACATTTGTGTCTCTTCTGCTGTCTCGCATACAGGGTTATCGTTACCATCTTTCTAAATTCCATATATATGTGTTAGTATACTGTATTGGTGTTTTTCTTTCTGGCTGGCTTCACTCTGTATAATAGGCTCCAGTTCCATCCACCTCATTAGAACTGATTCAAATGTATTTTTTTTAATGGCTGAGTAATATTCCACTGTGTATATGTACCACAGCTTTCTTATCCATTCATCTGCTGATGGACATCTAGGTTGCTTCCACGTCCTGGCTATTATAAACAGCACTGTGATGAACATTGGGGTACATGTATCTCTTTCAATTCTGGTTTCCTTGGTGTGTATGCCCAGCAGTGGGATTACTGGGTCATATGGCAGTTCTATTTCCAGTTTTCAAAGGAATCTCTACACTGTTCTCCATAGGGGCTGTACTAGTTTGCATTCCCACCAACAGTGTAAGAGGGTTCCCTTTTCTCCACACCCTCTCCAGCATTTATTGCTTGTAGACTTTTGGATCACAGCCATTCTGATTGGTGTGAAATGGTACCTCATTGTGATTTTGATTTGCATTTCTCTGATAATGAGTGATGTTGAACGTCTTTTCATGTGTTTGTTAGCCATCCGTATGTCTTTTTTGGAGAAATGTCTGTTTAGTTCTTTGGCCCATTTTTTGGTTGGGTCGTTTATTTTTCTGGAATTGAGCTGCAGGAGTTGCTTGTATATTTTTGAAATTAATTCTTTGTCAGTTGATTCATTTGCTATTATTTTCTCCCATTCTGAAGGCTGTCTTTTCACCTTGCTTATGGTTTCCTTTGTTGTGCAGAAGCTTTTAATTTTAATTAGGTCCCATTTGATTAGTTTTGCTTTTATTTCCAGAATTCTGGGAGGTGGATCATAGAGGATCCTGCTGTGATTTATGTCGGAGTGTGTTTTGCCTATGTTCTCCTCGAGGAGTTTTATAGTTTCTGGTCTTATGTTTAGATCTTTAATCCATTTTGAGTTTGTTTTTGTGTATGGTGTTAGAAAGTGTTCCAGTTTCATTCTTTTACAAGTGGTTGACCAGTTTCCCCAGCACCACTTGGTAAAGAGATTGTCTTTTCTCCATTGTATATTCTTGCCTCCTTTGTCAAAGATAAGGTGTCCATAGGTGCATGGATTTATCTCTGGGCTTTCTATTTTGTTCCATGATCTATATTTCTGTCTTTGTGCCAGTACCATACTGTCTTGATGACTGTGGCTTTGTAGTAGAGCCTGAAGTCAGGCAGGTTGATTCCTCCAGTTCCATTCTTCTTTCTCAAGATTGCTTTAGCTATTCAAGTTTTTTGTATTTCCATACAAATAATTATTTGTTCTAGCTCTGTGAAAAATACTGTTGGTAGCTTGATAGGGATTGCATTGAATCTATAGATAACTTTGGGTAGTATACTCATTTTCACTATATGGATTCTTCCGACCCATGAACATGGTATGTTTCTCCATCTATTAGTGTCCTCTTGGATTTCTTTCACCAGTGTTTTATAATTTTCTATATATAGGTCTTTTGTTTCTTTAGGTAGATATATTCCTACGTATTTTATTCTTTTCATTGAAATGGTGAATGGAATTGTTTCCTTAATTTCTCTTTCTACTTTCTCATCATTAGTGTATAGGAATGCAAGGGATTTCTGTGTGTTGATTTCATATCCTGCAACTTTACCATATTCATTCACTAGTTCTAGTAATTTTCTGGTGGAGTCTTAAGGGTTGTCTATGTAGAGGATCATGTTATCTGCAAACAGTGAGAGTTTTACTTCTTCTTTTCCAATTTGGATTCCTTTTATTTTTTATGCTCTGATTTCTGTGGTCAAACCTTCCAAAACTATGTTGAATAGTAGTAGTGAAAGTGGGCACCCTTGTCTTGTTCCTGACTTTAGGGGAAACAATTTCAATTTTTCACCATTGAGGATAATGTTTGCTGTGCGTTTGTCATATATAGCTTTTATTATGTTGAGGTATGTTCCTTCTATTCCTGCTTTCTGGAGAGTTCTTATCATAAATGGATGTTGAATTTTGACAAAGGCTTTCTCTGCTGCCACATTTTAAATTCAGACCCCTAGGAAGTGGTGCCAGTCCTATCCAGGAAGTAATTTTTTTTTTTTTTTTTTTGCCCTGAAAACTTTCTGAATGTGAGAATGAAAGATGAGAGTCCAAACAGTCCTAATGAGAGTGAAAAATCACCCAAGGCTAGAGGACACACAATTTTCTTAGCCAAGACCTCCTCAGAATTCAAACTTCAGTGTTTGTTGTTGTTGCTGTTGTTGTTGTTGTTGTTTTCATAGTACTCCTCCAGACTGCTTCTACATTTTAAAGGCAAACCCCTAGGGACTCAGCCCCAGTCTCACTGCAGAGCGTCTACAGCCCCTCCAAGGAAGTGAGTGCGTGGGTCCAGGGCCCCAGTGACCACGGGCAGGGCTCCAGGCAGGTGCTCTGGGAGCCCAAGACCCTCGTAGAGCAAATCTCAGGGACCTGGGCCAGAGCTCAGCCTGTGAGTGAGTTACATGGAGAGTCTGGAGGCAGCAGACTGCAGCGCAGTCCCTCTCACATGTCTGATGACATCAGACAATTGACTAAACTTCAGATGTTTTATAGGGGACTTCCCTGGTGATAACAGCGCTGGAATCCACATGCCAATGCAGGGGACACAGGTTAGATCCCTGGCAGCCTGGTAGGGGGACTAATATCCCACATGCCTCAGAGTGCCTGAGCCTGTGCATCACAGCTAGAGAGGCTGTGTGTTGCAACAGAAGATCCCACAGGAAGCAAGAAGATCCTGTTTGCTGCAAATAGGACCTGATGCAGTCAAATAAATAAATAAAAATTAATTAATTAAATATAATGCTATGTCTCCAAACCACTCTACTTTCCAAGTTTTTAGAGTAAAGATTTCCAAGTCATGCCACAAAAATGATTGATTCAACAGTCAGTTGTTTAATTGTTATTCCTATGTAAGGGCTGGGTTAATCTTATAATAACCATATGAAGGGAAGTCCCTCAGTTATGTCTGACTCTGTGATCCTATGGACTCTAGCCTACCAGGATCCTCCGCCCATGGGATTTTCCAGGCAAGAGTACTGGAGTGTGTTGCCAATTCCTTCTCCAGGGGATCTTCCTGACCCAGGGATCGAACCTGGGTCTCCCACATTGTAGGCAGATGCTTTACCATCTGAGCCACCAGGGAAGTCTAGAAGCATGGAAGTATACCAGTCTGGAAGTATACCAGGAAGTATAATACCATGTATAATTCTATAATGGACTGCATTAAGAGTGGACACATCCAGTGGTACAGGGATGTGTACCAAATAAAACAAAAAAGACAGAGTCCCCACGTTCATTCATCCAGTCAGCAGAGGTTGTTGAGGAGCCAGGCACTGTCCTACATGCCAAGGATACACCCGCTGGTCAAGACAGGAGACAACACTATACACCATGTAAATGGGGACACACAGAATGAGTATAGAAAATGCCCTTTCAGGCCATGATGTGCTGTGAAGGAACAGAAAGCGGGGCTGCTGTCATAGATGGGGAGACATGGGACCCCTGAGGCTCTCTGGGGAAACATCCCTGAAAGAAGACACAGGAGGTGCAGGGGTCCTAGGACTGAACAAGCCGGGCTGAGGCACATTTCTGCATTCACAGCTTATGGGGGCTTGGTGGGGGATACTCATAAATGGTCAAGTGCAGCCCTCTGTGGGCTGTGGGAAGACAGGGGGCACAGGTACCCATTGGAGGAGCAGGGGGAATGGCAGGGCCCATTTTTCACCTTCTTTCTGTGCCCTGGCACACTGTTCCCTAGCTTGGGGACAGAGGGACCGAATATACAGACAGACAGGGTTGGGAAAAAAGTGAAAATGAAAGTGTCAGCTGCTAAGTCATGTCTGACTCTTTGTGACCTCATGGACTGTAGCCTGCCAGGCTCCTCTGTGCATGGGGTTCTCCAGGCAAGAATACTGGAGTAGGAAGCCATTCTCTTCTCCAGGGAGGGGTGAGAAAGGGCCCCCACAAAGCCAGCGCAGCTGGAAAGGCTGGTGGGCGCAGACGGCAAAGAAGCCTGTTCTCTGGGAACCTGGCGCTGCTTCCTGAGCATGGCTGGCGGGGATCTGAGATGGGCTGGAGCCAGAGGGTGAGCTGTGTGGACAGCAGCATGGGAGTCTGGTCAGGACAGACCCGAAGATCAGATGACACAGGAGGCAGGGGCCTGGTGACGTGGGGCTGAAACATGTTAAAATCCAAGCTATACACAGGTAACACTGCATCAGTTCCCTTAAGGCCGCTAACCTTCTGTAGGTGATAGAACCCACACAATGTCTGCAACATACAGATGAAATTCACAGAACCTTAATAAACGTGGATGTATATTCACAACTGAAGGAAACTGTTAACAGCAAGTAGAGTGCGATTCATTCACTTGTAGTATAAAACAATCCCCATTACTAACACAAAATCCTCCCTGGTGAGCTGCAATTCATGGAGTCACCAAGAGTTGGACTCGACTGAGTGACTGAACAATAACCCCATTACTAAGCTTCGACATGCTCACCATCACTCATAGCATATTATTCCATCCAACTTTCTAACTAGAGAACATTCTCCCCTTGCTGCTGAGTGATTTCATAAACTGCCTTCATGCTCTCTGCTTTGTTTCCCTAGAGAATGTGGCTGTGATTAGCAAGCAACAATCTAAACAAGCTTGCTTCCATCGAGTGTACATTTCAAGTCATTAAACCCAAAATGTTTAAGAAAACTTTACAAATACTTCCTGTGTTCGAATAAGAACTTGGGAGAACTACTGTGATCAGCATACTGTTCTCAGCAATCAGAATACCTCCCTCTCCCCTCCCTGTGACACAGATGCGATGGCCAGCAGAAACTTTTCAGGAAATGATGGAGAACTTGTGCAGCCTCACATAAGATGGGGTGACAGCCATTTGTAGGTTCAGGTCAGGGTCCTGGGAAGAGGGAGCCTAAGCCACTCATGATGCCAGGAGGGTGGGGGTGGGGAATCCCTGTCACAGCACTAGCCCCAGTCACTGAACTCATGACAAGTCACAAGGCACTTCTCTAAGGGAAAATTCATCCAGTCAGGATCAAGAGAGGAAGGGAAAGGGGGGCCAGATTAGAGAACTGGAGGTCCTGCCATGTGTCAGCTCCTCTGCTACCTCGGGTTCTGAAAGATTCGATTCTACTATGCAGGTTTTTTTTTTTTTTTTTAATTGTGGTAAAATTTGTTGTTGATGTTGTTCAGTCCCTAAGTTATTGCTGACCCTTTGCCACCCCATGGACTGTAGCCCATTCGACTCCTCTGTTCCTGGAATTCTCCAAGCAAGAATACGTGAGTGGGCTGCCATTTCCTTCACCAGGGGATCTTTCCAACCCAGGAATCCAACCTGCATCTCCCGCTTGGCAGGTGGGATTCTTTATCACTGAGCTAATAGGGGAACCCTGTGGTAAAATACACCTAACATGAAATTTAGCATTTCTACCATTTTAAGCATACAGTTCAGTGGCATTAAGTACATTCACATTGTTGTGCAGCCATCACCAAAATTCATCTCCACAACTCTTTCATCATACCAGCACTAAGCATGTTTTTCATACGGGCAGGTTCCATCAAAGTTTAACAACCTCTGCTTAGTTGACGCGGAACCCCAGCTCCTCGTGTCCAGAGGTAAGAGCTCCTCACACATCGGCTGACTCTGCTGAAGTTTCTACTTTGTTATTCTGGACCTGCTGTAAATCAGTCATGTCCCCTCCAAATTCACTTGTTGACATCTTAGCCATTAGTACCTTAGAATTTCATGACAGGGACTTTAAAGAAGTAACTGTTACCCTTCATTACTCTGGGCCTAATTTAACCTGACGGGGGTGCTTAGATGAAGAGGAGACTAAGACACAAAGGCAGAGCCACAGACTTGTAAATCAATGCAGTTAGAACACACCCTCTCACCATCCACAAATATAAACTTAAAATGACTTAACCACTTAAACTTAAAACATGACACCATAAAAATTCTAGAAGAGAACACAGGTAAAATATTCTCTGACATAAATAATACCTACATTTTCTTAGGTTAGTCTCCCAAGGCAATAGAAATAAAAACAAAATAAACAAATGGGACCTAATCAAATGTACAAGCTTTTGCACAGCAAAGAAAACCAGCAGAAAACAAAAAGACAACATACGGAATGGGGGAAAATATTTCCAAATGATGCAACTGACATGGGGGGTAATCTGCAAAATATACAAACATTTCATATAATTCAATAACAAAAACAAAACAAACAACCCAATTGAAAACTTAGCAGAAGAACTAAATAGACATTTCTCCAAAGGATTTATATATATATATAGAGAGAGAGATGGCCAATAGGCATATGAAAAGATGTTCAACATTACGAATTATTAGAGAAATGCAAATCAAAACTACAGTAATGTACCACTTCATACCTGTCAGAATGGCCATCATTAAAATAACAACGGCTAGAAAGGATACAAAGAAAATAAAGCTTTCCTACACTGTTCGTGGGAATGTAAGTTGGTAGAGGCAGTGTGGAAAACAGTTTGGAGATTCCTCAGAAAATTAAAAATAGAATTACCTTATAATCTAGCAATCTCACTCCTAGGCATATATCCAGACAAAACCACAAAAAGACATATGTACCTCTATGCTCACAGAAACACTATTCACAACACCCAAGACAAGGGAACAACCTAAATGTCAACTGACAGCTGAATGGATAAAGAAAGCAAGAACGAACGCCATTTTCAGAAACATGGTTGGACCTGGAGATTATCACACTAAGTGAAGTAAGTCAGAAAAAGAAAGACAAATATCATATGATATCATTAATATGTGGAATATAAAATATTGCAAAAATGAAACTATCTACAAAACAAAACCAGATTTACATACCTAGAGAACAGACTCTGATGTATAATAAATCATTCTTAAATTCTAGACTTTACTAACTATTTTCAAACCTACAGAGTAATAAGCATAAACCAAGGGTCTTTCCAGTCAGTACTGAAAACTTTGCTTCTCATGTGCCTTAAAAAAATGATGGAGGATTAACAGATAAAGAAGCTGTGGTACATATATACAATGGAATACTACTCAGCCATAAAAAGGAATGCATTCAAGTCAGTTCCAATGAGATGGACGAACCTAGAGCCTATTATACAGAGGGAATTAAGTCAGAAAGAGAAATATAAATATTGTATACTAATACATATACATGGAATCTAAAAAGATGGTACTGATGAATTTATGTTCAGGACAGCAATGGAGAAACAGACATATCGAAAAGACCTAAGGACACGGGGGTGAGGGAAGGAGGGAGAGGGTGAGATGTATGGAGAGAGTAGCATGGAAACTGAGATTACCAAAGGTAAAATAGATGGCCAATGGGAATTTGTTTTATGACTCAAGGAACTCAAACAGGGGCTCGGTGACGAAGGGAAAATAGTGTGGGAGGGAGGTTTGGGAGGGAGGGGACATGGATGTAACTATGGCTGATTCTTGTTGATGTATGACAGAAAACCACAAAATACTGTAAAGCAATTATCTTTCAATTAAAAATATAAATAAATAAAAGAAAAAAAATGATGGTGGAAAAGAACTGCCAGCCAAGTACCAAGTTACCAAGTCCTGTTCTCTGACTTAAAAATTGTATGTCATCTTTCTTATTCCTGGGGTCTGGATCCATCAACTGCAATTAGCAGGGGGAATCTGCCATTTATCCCTCACTCCCTGAAGCACAGACCCCACTGGTCTCCACACACTGGAACACCTTCTGTATTATCCTTTCTTGACCTCATCATGATGCACGATTTCTCTACGATGGATTTTCTGTGGAGGGAAGGGAGGGAAGGGAGGGGCATGAGGGCAGAGTGAGCTGAGTCTCCTGAAGCACAAAGGCTTTCCTGAGCTCTCTTCCCTGATCTCTATAGGGTTCCTGGAAAGCAGAGATGATAGAAACACAGGAGCAAACTCACTCTTCGAACAAGTGCCTGCTGACTTCTACATCCACTGCACTGAATGGATCATCCAGGAGGTAGATGTCTGCATCCTGATACACGGCTCTAGAAAACGTAGAGAGATGTCAGGAGAGGACACTTCACAGTCCCTGGGTCTCATCTCTGAATCATGATGGTGTCCAACAACTCCAGGTTCATTCCAGGAGTCCATGGAAAGAACCAGGACCCTGCTTCATACAGGCCCACCCAATGAGCCCGGTCTGTGTGCTCATGACCACTAGGAGCTGTGGAGGGGGTGGGGGAGGATGGCAACTGAAACCCCATTTACCTGGCGAGGCTGACCCGGGCTTTCTGTCCTTCACTCAGCGGGGTTCCTCTGTCTCCTATCACAGTTTGATCTCCATCCTCCAGAAGCTGTAAATCCTATGTAGAGATAGAAAAGGGAAAGAGAATAAATTTTAAATGTGTCCTCCTCCTCTCATAGCTCAGTTGGTTAAGAATCTGCCTGCAATTGGGAGACCCCCGTTTGATCCCTGGGTTGAGAAGATCCCCTGGAGAAGGGATAGGCTACCCACTCCAGTATTTTGGGGCTTCCCTTGTGGCTCAGCTGGTAAAGAATCCACCTGCAATGCAAGAGACCCCAGTTCGATTCCTGGGTTGAGAAGATCCCCCTGGAGAAGGGAAAGGCTACCCACTCCAGTATTCTGGCCTGGAGAATTCCATGGACTATATAGTCTATGGAGTCGCAAAGAGTCAGACATGAATGAGCAACTTTCACTTTCCTCTCATCCTTTTTTATTTTATTTTATTTTTTTAGCCAAACCATGTAGCTTGTGAGATCTTAGTTCTCTGACTAGGGAATGAACCCACAATCTCAGCCATGAAAGCATGGAGCCCTAACCACTGAACCAACAGGGAATTCCCATCCTCCTAATCCTTTAGGACCAGCTCTTCATACAAGTATTTGATGAAGGGCAATGGGAATGTTTCATAGTGACTAAATATAGCCTTGAACAACAACAACAACAAAAACCCTCTTTGGTTTCTCATTTGTTTTCATTCTATAGTTTTTCACCGCATTTATGCATTTGACTATTTTCACACTTATTTATTGAAGATCGACCTTTACACCAGGCATTATTCAGGGCATGATGAATTCAGTCAGAAAGAAACAAAGTTCTAGAGTTTCTTTCCATAGTGGGAGATGGATGATATAAGAAATTAACCTGAGTGTAAATACTGAGGACAGAAAGGAAAAACAAGCTGGCTAAGGGGGATGGAGAGTAAAGGAGGGAAGCGAGTCCAAACTGGGGTGTGAGGGCTCTGCTCAGAGAGGGTGTGAGCAGATCTGGGGAGAAAGAGGGACTCAGGCAGACCTGGAGAGGCTGCTGCACACAGAGGGATGGGCGAGTGCAGGGGACATGGGGGAGATGCCCAAGGCATTCAGGACAAGGAGGAAGGAGAGCAGAGTAAGAATGAGGGGAGTGAGGGCAGAGAGAGCAGGAGGAGCCTGGGGGCACTCCTAGTAACAGGGGAAGGGGGAGAAGGGAGGACTGACCTGGTCTGAGGTGTTTTAAAGAATCACTTCTATGCTTTGTGGAAAACAGGCAGTAAGGGGGAATGGGTGAGGGTGACTACAAGTGAGGAGGCAACTGGAATAATCCAGGGGATAGATGATGGTGGTCAGGACCAGAGTGGGAGCAGCAGGAATGGAGCCACAGGGCCACACTCCAGACACACTTGGAAGGTGGAGTCTGTAAGACCTGCTGATGGGATGGCAGTGGGCTGTAAGAGAAGAGGAGGACTGTGGTGTCTGAGACATAAGGAAGGGGGAGGACAGGGTCTCCATTTACTGAGTTGGGGAAGATGGTAGATGTCGGTTTAGGAGACTTCACTTGTGGACAAGATGAGATGATATCATGGTGATATCACGGTGCAGCTGGACATGCAAGTGTGAAGGTCTGTGCTAGAGACACAGGTATGAGAGCTAGTGGCCAGGGTGGTGAAGGCACAGGACTAGTTTCATTGGGGAATGAGTGTGTCTTAAATTTCCAATTTTGCTGAACATGATGTCAGCTTCCCACTTCCACTGAAGGAATAAGACCTGACTGGAGTCTTCACAGTGATACTTAAGACCAGTCATAGAGTGACAGACAAGAACTATACAAGAAAAGGGAGCAAAAAAAAAAAAAGCAGGCTGGGCAGGAAAAATTAAAGGGAAGCAGTGTACTCAAGGAACACGCGGCAGATCAGCTAAACCAAATAGATGCTTGCCCGTGGAAGCAGAAAACACTCAAAGCTAAGAAAGATGTGAAGCTTTGATTTGAGAATATGGGAATCTATCATAACTTTTATCTGAATACTATTTAAGAAATAAATAGACAAATCTGTTTATTTTCCCGAGAGTACCTAGGGAAATAAAAAAAGATGACAAGAACATCCCCAAAACCACAAAATAACAATAAAGTTTAAGTTACACAGTTATTATATTAGAAATTTTAGGCTGCCTGTAATTATCACTGGACAGATCCTGGCATAGACAAGCAGCACTCATTTCTTTGTCTCTACTTTAGCAAATTTGGGGAGGAAGCAAGTGGCACACTGGGGTCTCCATGATAAACAAGTTCCTGGATCTCCTAAGTCTCACTTTCCTGTTCTACAGAATGTGCTGCAGAAACAAGAGTCACTAACCTCAAGGATGCTGGTAGAATCTAAAGTGTAGGAAAACCCTCCATAAATGGAAAAAGGACAGGAATTGATAGCTTGCTATTGGTGACTGATCACACTCCTAGTAAATAGAGAAACTGAGACTCAATCCCTGAGCCTGCTGACTCCTGGACCTTGGAGTTATCTCATCAGCCTGAATTTATATTCCCAGTGTGATTACTTCATATCTCCCTATTTTATTACAGAAAAGTTTTCAGCTCAATAATCTTAAAGGTTTACTTCAATTAGATCTAGTTGAATACATCTACTTATTAACATATGTCATACAAAAAAGTTTGCTTTTTTAAACTATTTTTTTCCTCCAAGATTAGGCAGATGTGAGCACAGGGAGAACTGTAAGGAGAAATCTTTATAATATTTATGTGCATTTAAGTATCAATGGATGAAGAGAAAAAGGCTGTGTTAGTAACAGTTGCTACCATTAACTGAAACCCTGACTTGTTTGCATTGCACAGGCGTGGCCTATAGCCTTTAGGGTTATCCCACCCCTCCACCATGTAGTAAGAGAAGAAACTGAGACAAACATCTGGAGTTACTATCTGGGACTATTTTTCTCTAAAGGTCAAACCTTTTCTACTACACGTTCAGTCTCTGTATCTTCAGGCAAAGATAACTCTAATGCCGCTGCTGCGGCTTAGTCGCTTCTGTGTCTGACTCTGTGCGATCACATGGACTGTGACCTTCCAGGCCCCTCTGTCCATGGAATTCTTCGGGCAAGAGTCCTAGAGTAGGTTGCCATGCCCTCCTTCAGGGGATCTTCCCGACCCAGGGATCCTGCATTGCAAGCAGATTACCACTGAGCCACCAAGGAAGCCCAAAATAACTCTAGACACCTCTACTAGCTGTGACCATCTTATGTTCATTCACCGACACATTGATTCCAAAAGGAAATAAGTAGAGGCTCTCATAACTCATTAAATGGTTCCCAAGTGCTGCAAAGACCTTGCTAACCCCTTGCTAATTGCTAATCAGTCATAGAGGACATTTCAGAGCATCAACAAAACCTCTTGGAAAACCGCTGAACCAGTGTCCTCATTTTGCTGTGGAAACCTCAGGCAGGTAATAGGACGTGTTCAAAGTGACAGCGGGCAAGTGACACAGCTGGATCCAGTACTCCCCTCTCGCTACTCCTCTGCCCTAGGCCACCTTCCTGCCAAGGAGAGAAAGGGCACCAGGGGCCCCAACTCTCTGTCTTGACCAGGCAAACAGGAGAGCAGTCCATCTTTGTAAACATTTGTCTCATCACATACAGAAGAATCGCTGTGCCGCCCAGTCTGCAGGGCCCCTTCTCACAGAATCTGCTGCATGGATGGTCCAGGGTGAGGGAAGCCTCAGAACACTGTCCACGTTACTGGTCCAGTCACGCCATGTGGCTGCAGCAGAGCATCGCCCCCCAGGGAGAACGGTGGCCCCTGAGGAAAACGCTGAATGGTAGCCACTGTCCCACAGCTGCTCTTCTCCAGAGATGCTCAAATGTGGGAGAGAAAGACAGGGCTGAGCTTCACCAGAAAGGCAAGGTCATGAGAGAAACACACACCTGGCCTGGGTCTTTGGAGTCTGATGTGGGCATCAGGAGCTGGACATGATTAAGGTAAAGAGGAAATGCCTGAGATCTGTTTATTCCGCATCCCACCTTCCACCTTCATCCATCACCTGCTTTTTGAAAAGTTCTTTCTTTTAAACTTCCTCAAGCCAGCACAGCACCGAGGACAAGCATGGAGTCTAGAGTCGTGAAGAGGCAGATCAGAACTTGAGCTCCAGATGTTAAGGACAGCTGTTTCATCCCCCAAGCTTCAGCTTTACCAACAAAATTGAGGAATTTGACATCGAGGACACTCATAAAGAATAACTTACAAACCTTCTTATGTGTGTATACACACACGTGTGAGAGAGAGAAAATGATTTGCATCTAGACTCTGAATGGGAGTTGCTGTTCTCACTGTTTACATTTGCTTCCCCCTTTTCTTACACAGTATTTGCAGTGTAGCGTTAGTCGCTCAGCTGTGTCCAACTCTTTCAACTCCTATGGACTATAGCATGCCAGGCTCCTCTGTCCATGGAATTCTCCAGGCAAAAATACTGGAGTGGGTTCTACTTCCTTCTCCAGGGATCTTTTGGACCCAGGGATTGAACCCAGGTCTCCCACATTGCAGGCAGATCCTTTATCATCTAAGCCACCAGGGAAGTCCATATAATTGCTCTTAAATTGTTTTTAAATTTTTGGTTGCGCCTTGTGGCATGTAGGATCTTAGCTTTTGACCAAAGATCGAACTTATGCCTCCTGCATTGGCAGCATGGAGTTTTAACCACTGGATCACCACATTAAAAACACCATTTAATAAAAATCCAGCTCATTCCTGCTACCTTGATACTGTAATCAGGAAGGGTTAATTTTGAACTCATACTAGATTTGCTTCTGTGACTTTAATCCTTATCTTACTGCTTTTGTTACTGTAGGCATGTGCAATGGCCTCCCTCAAGGAGATAACCTGACGCTGCCCACCTGTGAAGGTTTATAAGGAAGTGAAACTAACATCTCCCAGCATGAGGCTTGCTGCTTTATAAGATATTCACATGAATTAAATGATCTTTTTACTTTGTTTCCTCATGTCCAACCATCTCTGATTCACAGAAGAATGTGACATCCTGCCCCTGATGAGATGGCTATTTTGAGGTGCTAACCTGCCATCTCAGCTATTTGTAAGGCCTCTTCAGAGAATCATTTTGCCTTTTTGCATTTATTTTTCTTGGGATGGTCTTGATCACTGCCTCCTGTACAATGTCATGAACCTTTGTCCATAGTTCTTCAGGCGCTCTATCAGATCTAATCCCTTGAATCTATTTCTCACTTCCACTGTATAATCATAAGGATTTTAATTTAGGTCATACCTGAATGGTCTAGTTGTTTTCCCTACTTTCTTCAATTTAAGTCTGAATTTGGCAATAAGGAGTTCATGATCTGAGCCACAGTCAGCTCCCAGTCTAGTTTTTGCTGACTATATAGAGCTTCTCCATCTTTGGCTGCAAAGAATATAATGAATCTGATTTCGGTGTTGACCATCTGGTGATGTCCATGTGTAGAGTCTTCTTTGTGTTGTTGGAAGAGGGTGTTTGCTATGACCAGTGCGTTCTCTTGGCAAAACTTTATTAGCCTTTGCCCTGCTTCATTCTGTATTCCAAGACCAAATTTGCTTGTTATTCCAGGTGTCTCTTGACTTCCTACTTTTGCATTCCAGTCCCCTATAATGAAAAGGACGTCTTTTTGGATGTTAGTTCTAGAAGATCTTGTAGGTCTTCACAGAACCATTCAACTTCAGTTTCTTCAGCGTTACTGGTCAGGACATAGACTTGGATTACCATGATATTGAATGGTTTGCCTTGGAAACGAACAGGGATCATTCTGTCGTTTTTGAGATTGCATCCAAGTACCGCATTTTGGACTCTTTTGTTGACTATGATGGCTACTCCATTTCTTCTAAGGGATTCCTGCCTACAATAGTAGATATAATGGTCATCTGAGTTAAATTCGCCCGTTTCAGTCTATTTTAGTTCACTGATTCCTAGAACATCAGTGTTCACCTTTATTGTCTCCTGTTTGACCCCTTCCAATTTGTCTTGATTCATGGACCTAATACTCCAGGTTCCTTTGCAATATGGTTCTCTGCAGCACTGCACTTTACTTCCATCACCAGTCACTTTCACAACTGGATGTTGTTTTTGCTTTGACTCTGTCTCTTCATTCTTTCTGGAGTTATTTCTCCACTGATCTCCAGTAGCATACTGGGCACCTACTGACCTGGGGAGTTCATCTTTCAGTGTCCTATCCTTTTGCCTCTTCATACTGTTCATGAGGTTCTCAGGGTAAGAATACTGAAGTGGCTTGCCATTCCCATCTCCAGTGGACCATGTTTTGTCAAAGAGTCAGACACAACTGAGCAACTGAACTGATACTGATACTGAACCTGCCATCTTCTCTGTCAGGGGCTTCCTGAATAAAGCCCCTTCCTTGTCTCAACACCTCATCTCAGACTTATTGGCCTACGGTGCAGTGAGCAGAGTGAGCTTGGACTCAGTTCAGTTCAGTCACTCAGTCGTGTCCAACTCTTTGAGACCCTATGGACTACAGCATGCCAGGCTTCACTATCCATCTCCAATTCTCAGAGCTTGCTCAAACTCATGTCCATCAAGTCATTGATGCCATCCAACCATCTCATCTTCAATTGTTTCCTTCTCCTCTTGCCTTCAATCTTTCCCAGTATCAGGGTCTTTTCCAATAAGTCAGCTCTTTGCATCAGATGGCCACAGTATTCAGCTTCAGCATCAGTCCTTCCAATGAATATTCAGGACTGCTTTCCTTTAGGACTGGTTGTATCTCCTTGCAGTCCAAGAAACTCTCAAGAGTCTTCTCCAACACCACAGTTCAAAAGCATCAATTCCTTGGCACTGAGCTTTCTTCATGGTCCAACTCTCATATCCATGCATATCTACTGGTAAAACCATAGCCTTTACTAGATGGACCTTTGTCAGCAAAGTAATGTCTCTGCTTTTTAATACACTGTCTAGGTTGGTCATAGCTTTTCTTCCAAGGAGCAAGCATTTTTAATTTCATGGCTTCATCACCATCTTCAGTGATTTCTGAGCGCAAGAAAATAAAATCTGTCACTGTTTCCATTTTTTCCCCATCTATTTGCCATTAAGTGTTGGGATTGGATGCCATGACCTTAGTTTTTTGAATGTTGAGTTTTAAGCCAGCCTTTCACTCTCCTCTTTCACCTTCATCAGGAGGCTCTTCAGTTCCTCTTCACTTTCTGCTATAAGGGTAGTATCATCCACATATCTGAGGTTATTGATATTTCTCCCAGGAATCTTGATTCCAGCTTGTGCTTCATGATATTGTTACTGAGTATGAAGAGTATGAAAAGAGTATGAAAAGAGTATGAAAAGATATTGTTACACAGTATGAAAAGAGTGGACTCAGTAACAATATCACTTCCACAAAAGAAGACCTCTCATTAACAACAACCCAGGAAGTGGCAACCCACTCCAGTATTCTTGCCTGGAGAATCTTGTGGACAGAGGAGCCTGGTGGACTGCTGTCCATGGGGTCACACAGAGTTGGACACAACTGAAGCAATTTAGCATGCATGCATGCATTGGAGAAGAAATGGCAACCCATTCCAGTATTCTTGCCTGGAGAATCCCAGGGATGGAGGAGCCTGGTTGGCTGCCTTCTATGGGGTCGCACAGAGTCAGACATGACTAAAGTGACTTAGCAGCAGCAGCAGCAGGGGAAAGAAACAAGAGCATTAAACAAGCAATTCTGTTTTGTTCACATCAGCACAAAATGCTACTCATCTGATACAATCTATGATTCTATGATATTAAGTCCTTGTTCAAGCAAAATTACTATTGTTTCACAAAGCAAGTTTGGAGCCTTCAACACCACACCTTTGAAAGACCGCCCCAATCTTTTCCTCACAGTACAAAAGAACACACTGCACTGAACAGGCCTGGGGAGGAGGAGCCCTTTAATGCTATTATTTAGATTTTCATAACCCAAGAGAGTAACACAGTATTTATCAGTATTTACATTTTTCTTTTTTTTTTTTTTGCCAGATTATACTGTTTATCAGGTAATTTCATTTTCACCATTCATTCACTGATTTCATCTAAATTTCAGAGTTTCACCTTGCCATTTTCTGTGGATCGCAGTCTTTTCTGAAAACAATCTCTCCCCCAGTGAAACAATGCAGTATTAAGAAGAAATGTTAAAGCATTCTATTTTCTTTAAATAAAAATACCAGTCATAACCAAGTGCAGAGAAAAACCTAGAGAGTGAAAGGGACCGAGGAGGCACCAACCAAGTGCAGAGGGCAGACCTCATGTGGAGTCGGATTCAAACCAATGGTAAAGGAGGCTCCTCAGTGAGATGATTAGCAACATGTAAACTAGAAGGTTGATAATATTGAGAAATTTGGGTTATTTTTCAGATGAAATAATATGTTTTTCCAAAGGCCCTCCTATCTCTTAGAGAAAAACTAGTAAAATATTTGTGTGTTAGTTGCTCAGTGGTGTCTGACTCTTTGCAACCCAATGGTCTGTAGCCCACCAGGCAAGAATATTGGAGTGGATAATTATGCCCTTCTCCAGGAGATCTTTCAAGCCCAGGAATCGAACCCACATCTCCTGAACTGCAGGCAGGGTCTTTACTGTCTGAGCCACCAGGGAAGCTTTGAAAGTGAAAGTGAAAGTCACTCTATTGTGTTCAATTCTTTGCGACCCCATGGACTACAGAGTCCATGGAATTCTCCAGGCTAGAATACTGTAGTGGGTAGCCATTTCCATCTCCAGCAGATCTTCCCAATCCAGGGATCAAACCCAGGTCTCCCACATTGCAGGCAGACTCTTCACCAGCTGAGCTGAAACCTTTAGAGATGAATTAATATGAGGTCTAGGATCTGCTCCAGAATAACTCTGGAGGGTGGGGGCAGTGGCGGTGGGGCTGGCAGAGGGCAGGGGTGGAGACGCAGCAAGACTGGCCACCAGCTGCTCCTGCTTGAAGCTGGGGAGTGGGCACATGAGGGTTCATTACACTGTACACTCTAATTTTAGAAATGTTTGTAATTGTCCACTACGAAAATAAGTTAAAAGTGAATTAAACTTCAGAAAGTGAAACAACTCCCTCCTCAACAAGGCATTCTGTGAGTGTCCTTATGACATCAAGATTGAAGGAGTAGCATATACGCCTGCATACTTACTCAGAAGACCGGTGTAAATACTAAACAACACTGAACGATCTTTCAAACTTAAAAAAAAAAAAAAAAAGAACTTTGAACAAACTTTATTGATAGTTTAAGCCAAGTCGGCCATTTGAAATTCTAGTACATGCTACTCAAAAGTCCTTACTCACCTCTCCCAAAGCACAAGCCTTTATTACTTCTTCATATCGGTCTTTTTCATATTTCTTTCCAAATAAAATATTACTCCTCACAGTTCCTGAGAACACCCAGGGCTGCTGAGAAACATATGCGATCCTCCCATGCACACTGACCTGTCCCTGGCTCGGGGGCAGCTCCCCCAGTACAGCACGTAACAGTGATGACTGAAACAGACAGAAACACACACGCATGAACAGGGAGCACTCAGAATGAAACATATCCCATAGCACAGCTGACCCCAGGCTGGTGCTTAATACACAACAGAACCCTTGCATTTAGAACAGGATAAAGTACAGCCCTGGAAGTCTGGACAAAAACAAATGAAAACAACACTATCGGTCAATGCAAATGAATGGTTGATAAGGAATATTAATAAAATACTATAACAATCTCCTCTGCCCAAGAGGAGCCCCCAAATGAAGCACTGCTGCTGCTGCTAAGTCACTTCAGCCGTGTCCCACTCTGTGCAACCCCATGGATGGCATCCCACCAGGCTCCTCCGTCCCTGGGATTCTACACTCAGCTAAACTATGAATGTTTAACATCCTTCACTAGCAGAGCAGCCCAGCAGGATGTATATTTCATGTATCTGATGTTTAGTGCAGTTGTTCCTGCATCCAGGTATCCTTCACTTGACAAACACTTATCTTAAAAAGCTGTGTGTTAACAATATATCCAAAGATGACTACTTAAAAGAATTCTGAAATGAGTTGTGTCTAAAAAACAAAAGTCTATCATAGAGGAAATTATCACCCTCTCGTGTACACATCCACATTTAGGTTTCTGTATTTTGTTGTTTCACAACACAGGACACTAAGTGCAAGTGCACATCTTTCAAATCTCTTGTGACACACAGAAGTGACGTGTCTGTGTCTACACCATCAGAGCGCTCACCACACTGGGCTGAGATCAACTGCCTGTGTATCTGTCTCGCCCTGGAACCTGGTTGCCTCTGGACGGTAGAGACGTTGGGGTCTGGCTCACATCTGTGTCTTTAGCTCCAGCACGTGGCTGAACATTCACTACACGTGCACTGAAAAGATCACATCAAGTCCCATGAGGAAATGCTCAGAGCTTCCCAGAAGAGCCTTCACCACCTGCAGACTTCCTGGAGGGGCCACTGTGATGAAAAGAAGTGCCCACTGTCTCCATCCAACCCGAACAGCTGTCACATCAATAATTTCATTCACTGAGACATCCAAATTCCTGACAAAGGTTCCCAACTGTGCAATGTGAAGCACCAAGAAGGAAAACACAGTGTGTGCTTATCTAGATTTATTTGGCCATGAAACCTTCTTGCAAAACTAATATTCCATGGAACAGTTTGAGAAACACTATTCTAGGTACACCCAATTCAAATTGTGTCACACACAGCTCTGGGCTCGACTCTGAAAATTTAATAAGGGCAGTGGTGTTGCATCAAGCTGACAAAAGGCATCACAACTTACCTTTCCTGCACCCACAGGACCAACCACTGCTAAGAGTTCACCGGGTCTGGCAATAAGGAAAAGGTCTTGTAGGGTTGGGGTTCCTGATTTCTGCAAATTAAAGTTTATAAAAATGTGCTCATTTCAATAAAGTAACATACATTACTTCAGAAGGTAGAGAAAATTATGTAATAGTCATTGATATGCTAATGTAATCCACATTTTTCCCCTGCTTATTTTAAGATAGTAAGTCCTGGAGGCCTTTTCATCCAATCATACATATCTCTTTGGGGGTTAACAAGGCTCATTCTTTTACCAGATTTCCATAAGGACATAGCTCTAGACACCCACAGAATTTTAGTCGTAGAAACGACAAGGCACCTGCCTGAAACGCAAACTGAATAATGCACATAAGCTTATTCATATAATGCACTTAATAGAATATCCAGCTTGGGAAGCTTTTAATCATTTATGTTTTCATCATGACCCTTGGTTTTAACGGTCTCATTACTCTCCACAGTTCAATTCAGTTCAGTCACTCAGTCATGTCCAACTCTTTGCGACCCCATGGACTGCAGCATGCCAGGCTTCCCTGTCTATCACCAACTCCCAGAGCACACTCAAACTCATGTTCGTGGAGTTGGTGACGCCATCCAACCAGCTCATCCTTTGTCATCCCCTTCTCCTTCTGTCTTCAAAAATGAGTCAGTTCTTCACATCAGGTGGCCAAAGTGTTGGAGCTTAAGCTTCAGCATCAGTCCTTTCAATGAATGTTCAGGACTGATTTTCTATAAGATTGACAGGTTTGATCTCTTTGTTGTCCAAGGGACTCTCAAGAGTCTTGTCCAGCAGCCCAGTCCAAAAGCATCAATCAATTCCCACAAGGTAGCAGCATAAGTTCCTGGCACACCTGGCCTTTAATTAAATAACTTGAAATCTCCACTAATCTTTCCACTTTAATTTGATAAAGAATAAACCTCAGTAGTGCTCAGCAAGCAAAGGGGTACTTTATATAATAGTCACTCTTGGCAAATTAAGTGTTATTAATAATGGTCCAAGCTCTAATTTTTAACAAGAGCTATAATTTAATACCAACAACAACAACACCACAACAAAAAATGGGGAATAAATTAATTATGACATGAGGAATCAAAGTGATAAAGCCTCAATTTTTTATGTATTTATATACATTACCTGTCTTGGCTGAACAGAGGATAATAAAGTACTTCTACTGAAGAAAAACAGGCAGCTTACTTACTGTCTGAGCCACTAGGGAAGCCCAAAAGGAACAAAATAACAACAAAAACCATGGAGATACATGCGCTAGTACCCCCGCCCAATGCAATGGAGGACAAAGTATTCATTGTGCCAATAACAAGTCACATTCTTGAGACTTACAGGTTCATGTATGTCTTTACATATCATAAGTGTTAAGAAAATTGTCAATAGCTGCCAATGCTTAAAAAAAAAAAGAGAAAAAAGAATGGTGACACTTGACTCTAAAGTGCCCCAAAGACTAAAAATATGACTCTGAATTTAAAAGTCTGAATATTCCTCAAAATGAAAAATTTCTACAGAAAGAAATGAACTAATTATAAAGCATTCACATGCTAAAGAATGACAATTATTTTGCATAGTCAAAAACACTAGCCCCAGATTAAAAAAAAAAAAAAAACTATAAATCTACCAATAAGAAGCTAGATGTTAAAACATAAAAAATATTTTTTAACCTTCTCCACTTCTTTATTCTTTTCTGACACTTAGGGTTCCTATTTTATTACTCATCACTCAGTTATGACTAAAAAACAATGAGTCACGTACCAACATCAGCTCCCTGTCACCACCCCTCACAGTTTCCCAGGGTCAGACACTGAGTTCCCTCCCTGCTCAGGCTTCAGGATCGGGCACTACTCAGCCGAGACCAGTACAGGGCAGCACTCAGCAGCGCAGATGTGCTGGGTCCAGTCAACTCCTGGTTATCCAGACTCAGAGGATGCTGACTCAACAGGGATCATCAGCGGAGCCCCAACTCTGTACCAGACATAGTTGAAAACCCCATGAATAAATGGAGGCTCCCATAGGACCATTTATTTTACAGCTTCAAGATTGAGACCAAGTTCCATCATTTCATGAATGAGACCTGGGTCCCTGAGACCTGCCCCCACCTGCCCACCTGGCTCTCTAGTGGAGCAGGTTACAGAGAGTTCATGTCTATCTCCTGCCTCCCAACCCAGCAGGGGCTTCATTCAGATTCAGCTTCTCTTTAAAACCCCAATGTCTGTGTCCCCCGTCAAAGGGATCTCTCACCCATAATCTAACCTGACAGCCATTTTTACTAATGACCATAGCAAGGGGCACAGTCCTTCCATGGGCAAGGCCAGGACAACATAATAGGCTGTTCTGTTTTACAAGGCAAGTTGCACAAAAGTCTGAGAACATGTTATTAAGTTCTTGAAAGAAAAACAAAATAGCTCATTTTAAAATGCTGCATAATTTGGTACAAAAGAAATTTGGTAATGGGTCATTAAAAAATATATGTTAGCATTCACAGGGAGTGGTATTTATTGGAATAAATAATGGGATTTTTAGTATTTTTAGTACTAATGGAATTTTAGTGCTTTCCATAAATGCTTCAAGAGTACTGTGATGAGAAATACTAAACAGGAGGTAAATCTACCGGAATAAGGTATGAGACACTCTCAGGATAGGTCAGGCACCTTCTGTGTGTTTACATGTGCAACTGGTGCAGGGCTGTGGTTTTATATATTCGGGAACATATTATCCTACTGTGCTATTGATGGAGATGGCAGGCACTTAATCAGAAGTTGGTGAACACCATGCAGGTGGCAAAACAGAGTCACAGGCATGAAAGACAGGAGGGGTCTACAGAATCTAGACACTTGCCCTATGGTCCCCACTCTGACAGCAGCCAGGCTTCTGAGCTCTGCTCTGGAGAGTGGACCCTCTGGTAGAGACATCTCCATCCTGAGTCCTCCCGGCTCTCAGGTGGGAACAGTTTCCTGCCTTTGCTAATTTCTGGGTTCTCACCCACCACCATTTTGCTGTTTCTGCTTTTGCCCACTCTTGTCATTATGCAACTAATTCCCTGCATGGAACTCCCTCTCCCATGGTGGGGTTCTTTTTTCCTGACTAATCCACACTGATACAGGAGGATGTGCACAGAGGACCAGGGAACCACAGAGACAGGAATATTTCAGTCATTGATAAAGGAGGAAGCATTGCATGTGCAATTTTGAAAGTGGACCTTTGTTTTTTTCTGTTTGTCAGAAAGTCATAAATAAACCAAGTGTTGGAAAATCACCAGTTCTCCTTGTCAGTTTCCACACAGTGCAGCCCTTCAACTAGGAGTCACTGGTGCTCACTACACCCACCTGCTGCTTCCTTCCTGCCCCTGGCTGCTACCAAAGTAGCCAGAACCATCCAGAAGCTTAGGATGGGGTAGCCCCCACTTTACCCCACAGCAAAGATCCAGATCATGGCCTCACTGCATGTACAATAAAGTGATGTGATAATCAAGGCAAAAAATGTACACTGATTCCCCAAAGCCTCTTTAACAACTGTCTGTGTATTCATTAGTTAAACCATTCACACTGCAGCATTTTGACCATCCAATCCTGTAAATTCTAACATTATAAACACATGTACTTTAAATTCAAAATGTGCTAATACTTTGAAAGCTCTCTTGAAAATGAAATAAAGAGCAACATGTCAAACTTCTTAAGCTGATTTTTACACTTAATCTCCATTAGCTGCAAACCTTATTTCTGATTTTGAGAACTTTTATAACATACCCTTAATATATGAGCAAGTCACCTTTTACACCATGTGGAAAACCTCATCATTCTCCCATAAACCTATGTTCAGTTGTCAATTAGTAGTCATGATCTTGGGTTGGAGGACTTGTTACCTTATCCCAAAAAGCAGTGAAATTGTTCATGTCCACTATCGTTTCACCATCTGATGCCAGCTGAGGGTTGAGCTGTGGTATCTCATCCAGTAATAGGAAGTTCTACAGAAAAAGGAGAAACACAGATTGCTAAACTGCAAGAACAAGGTACAAACAAAAATAGTTGCTTTTCTGGAATTTATAATAAAATATTTTATACAGCCTACATATCATTTTGTCAGCTGTATGCAAACTAGTTTTGTTTCATATCAGAACATACTAAATAATATATATTATATAGAATAATATATATTATATGGTATATATAATCATATAATATAGTATACATAGTGTTTTATATATATATGTATGTGTATATATAAGCATATTTATATATAAAGCACATATAAGAATATTTTATGTACAAACACTGTTATTTAATTGCTCAGTCAAGTATGACTCTTTTAAGACCTGCATGGGATTTTCTGGGCAAGAATACTGGAATCGGTTGCCATTTCCTTCTCTGGGGAATCTTCCCAACCCAGGGATCAAACCTGCATCTCTTATATCTCCTGCATTGGCAAGAGGATTCTTTACTACTGTGCCACCTGGGAAGCCATATAAACATAAGTTTATTTACCACTAGCACCACCTGGGAAGCCCTATATATAAACATACAGATATATATATATATACATATAAAATAAATAGTTCCTGGCCATGAACAAATAGTGACTTTCTCAACCAGTATACTGGTTCCTCCTTAAAGGGAAAACATGACTCCAAACTTCAACGCATTTAGAACCTGGATATTTTTATTGTTTACCTTTTGAATTACTAACAACAAACAGGAGAATTGGTAGGAAACAATTCCACAAATATTTACTGAATCCCACCAGGTGCCAAACAGCATGTGACACTGCAAGGAACACAGCGAGGAAAGCCATGCCCAGGCCTTCAGGCATCAAGGGGCACAGGACAGGCTGGGACAACAAGACCAATGGCAGAGATGCCAAACGAAAACCCTGGTGATGCCTGTTTTGCATCATGACCTTTCCCTGGGCATTTAAACACACTCTGCCTTTCTCCTAATGTTTTAAGTCAGTATCACTGTTTTCCATTACTTATCACTTAAGTTGTTATTCTAAAAATGAAGTGCTCTTCAATTTCTCTTAAAAATATTTTACAAGCATCTTTCCACAATCACGGTCTTTCTTCTTGGACACTGCCCTCTCTCCTACAACAGGAATGACTGTAGCTCCCACTTCTTGCCATGTTCACATTGCTTAGCAGTTATTCAGTGGAATGCAGCTGATTAAAACCAACTCCTGAGAACCACTACAAAGCTAGCATAATCTTATGCAGGAAAACTCCCTCCTGTCCTGCAAATGCTGGACATAATCCAACAAGAAAAGCTACTATGGCAGAGAAATTGACTAAACAACTGAGAAAACCCCAGTGCCATCGCCTCCTCCAAGAACCATGAAAATGTGGCAGAGACTGCTGGCTGTCCTCAAAATCTGCTCTCATTCTTCCCAAACCCCAGATTTTAGCTGCAAGTGGCAGCCTGGAAGGCGGCCCTCATCTCCAGGCTCCCAAGCAGATAGGAGCAGCCATGTGACTAAATCCAGGTCAGTGGAGAGTGACAATGTCCAGAACCTTCCTCTGCCCCATGGCCTGGGCTTTGGAGGCTGCCAGCTTGGTCAAGGCCATACACAATGGAGTGACAGGAAAGAGTCTGGGACCTCCCTAGTGATGCAGTTGATAAGAATCTGCCTACCAATGCAGAGGACACGAATTTGATCCCTGGTCTGCTGGGAACCAGCACAGGAGATCCCACCCATGACAAGGTCATGCAGAGAGGCCTGATAGGCAAGGCGAGTCAGGTCTCAAGGGGTCCTCTGTCTGAGCGTCTACCCAGAAACCAAAATCTGTCTGTTTACTGTCTGCTATACTATACTCTTCTAACATTACCACCTTTTCTCTGGAAAGAGTTAATTCAGAGCTCCAGTTAACAGTCTCCAGCATATAAAAAGTATGTCTCGGCTTGAAAACCCTTTGATGGTTTTCTAACTTATCTGACCAGTCTGCTTTACAACTTGTGAATTGTTTATAGCCCCCAACCGTGAGAGGCACGAAGCTTAAAGCATCTTAAAGATACAGAGCCTTTTCTAAAAAGCTAAAAATCATATTGGTGACGAGTTTCACTGTTGAGTCAATGACTGCTGCCAGGCCTCCATATTCTTTATCTTTTAGGCACCTGGAGGATATTAATCAATGTAATTGGGATGCAGAAATATGAATATAGTAGTTTTGATGTTAGCAACACTAGACTTTTGAGTTAATTACTTTTCCCTTTGTTATAAATCACTGTACTTCTTTCATTGTTATAAATTGTTGTGTCTTTGTTATGTAAGAATGTAACTTTATTTAGTGCTTTCTGAGAGTGGCACCAGACTTTGGGAAGAACAACACAAATAAGTCTTCTGGTTGACAACCCTTATAAGAAAAGGGCTGTAAAATGTTAATTGGCCTTCTGGCCAGAAGATGATGTAAATCACCTAAGACTTGTGTATACAATTAGGTATGCAGAGAGAAAGCCTGGTCTCGATAAGAGTCAGGGCTGCTGATGCTGCATAATTTTATATTATCCATTGATCTCTATGTACAAAAAAAGGTATAAAAAGCCTTTACAACAATAGAGGATGGGCCAGTCACTGGAAAGACTGGTTTCCCCTTGTCTTCTTTTCTTACTCTATTTTCTGGCTGAATTCCCATCTGGAGCGGGGAGGCTCGCCATGTCTACTTACTACCCCGGCTTCTAAGATCCATGAGAGAGGGAGCCCAAGGTGGGGCATCCTCTGCTATTAAAAAGGGCACTGGTGGCCTAACGTAGATGGTGCAAATCTCTTATCCTGAGATTTTATTAGTTCTCCATGTAAACCAAGTTATCCAGCCTCTTTTCTCCACTAAATTTTCCTATTACACTATTCTTTCCTAATCTTTCTTTTATATTTCTAAATAAATAAGTTTTTCCTCACCACGCTGTCCCCGCTTCGAATTACCCTGGATCCACTGTGGCTGGACAGCGGCACTGGTCCAGGAGATTTTATATGCCATAGAGCAACTAAGCCCATGTGCCACAACTTGTGAGTCTGAGCTCTAGAGCCCAAGTGCCACAACTACTGAAGCCTGGGCACCTGGAGCCCATGCTCCACAAGAGAAGTCACCACAGTAAGAAGCTTGCTTGCCACAGCTAGAGAAAATCTGTGCAGCAATGAAGACTTAGCACAGATAAAATTAAATTTTTGTTAGAAAAGAGAAAGAGTCTGAGTCCCTAATACCATGGAGGATGATTCCCACAAAAAAAAGTCTGCTGAAATCCCGTTACCTCAAAATATGACTTAAAAACAGGGTGCTGCAGATGTAATCAATTAAGGTGAGATCACACTGGAGTAGGGTAGGCCCCAAATACAATATTAGTGTCCTTATAAGAAAAGAAAACCAGGGTCACACACACACTGGCAGGAAATGCCCGTGTGATAATGGAGACAGAAGCTGGAGTGATGGCAGTTACAAGCCAAGGAAGATCAAGGTTTTCCTGCAACAAACTAAGCTAACAGAGGCGAGGAAGGCTTCCCTCTTGCAGGTTTCAGAGGGATGGTGACCCTGCTGACTCCTTGACTTCAGACTTCTGGCTCCAGGACTGAGACACAATCAATTTCTGGGGTTTTAAGTACCTGTTTGTGGTACTTGGTAACAGCAGCCCCAGGAAACCCATACAGAGCCTTATAAGGACACTTGCATGAGAGAAAAATAAATTATCTGTGTAAGCAGCTTTAACATGGGTAATTCTAGGACTCATAGGCAAACTGAGTCCAAACCAACATAGGGATAAACTGAAATAAGTATCTGAGGATGTGGGAGAAAGAAAACAACACATAATCAGTAACCTATTTCCCTAAAAATCATAAACACACTTCAAGTCCTTGACACCCAGTATATCATGCCTCTGAATCATAAATGTGATTGCAATCTTCTACTACAAAAGAACAACTGGTAAAAACTGAACATGAAAACCTGCTTCTGTGCAGGAAAAGAAAGACATCGTGATCCCTGCAACTCTCTCAAAGTCCAGCTGGTAGGAGACACTAGCACTTGTTCCCTCTTCCTCTCATCCAGGCTCACTGAGAGCCTAACGCTGGGCATGGCTCCTCCTCCCCACTCCGGGCCTGAGTCCAGCAGGATACAGGGTGGATGGACGGCGGTCTGAGGACTCCTCTGCAGACTCTCAACCACCACAGCCCGAGTTCTCTCTCCACACCACCTCTTCCATTGTCAGCCAGGTACCAGCTCTCACCTGTTCTGACACAGCTCATCCCTCTCCCAATGCTTTTCTCTCAAAACAATATGATTTCAGAATTCCACCCACTATTAACTACTGAAAATATTAATACAACTTTTCTTTTGCTGATTCCTTCCCCAGCCCTCGCAACACTACCAAATCAATCCCAACACCACTACTTCCTGATCTCTTTACAGAACCTCTGAGTATCCACCATGCTTAACACACCCAGAGACCAATCACTACATAAGTCCACACTCCCCAGGTGGCCTCTGCCTGGATGCCCTGAGTACTTACCCCACCCATCCTTCTGAGTCCATCTCAAAGGCTAACCCTCCATGGAACCACTCAGGACAATCTAGGTTGGCAGTGCCCTCCCAACCTATGAATCCCCAGAAAGATTGTAAGTCATATAGAGGGGAGACACTTCATCATTCATGCACCTATAGTCACAACTCCAACTGAGACCAAGCTTTGCACAGAGTCAACCCATCATGGGTAAGACAAGGAACAGACTGTAGGGCTGGTTAAAATCAGTACAAACACTGACTGCATGACTACCATAGCCTTACACAGTCTGAGCTAACATGGCAACAAGCCAAAGGTTACACATGTATGTTATACATTTTGTCTAGACAGAAATTCCAATTTTAGCTTAAATGTGTTACCAAGACAAAAAGCAATGTTAAGTATGTGCACAGTAGAACAGAAATTTTCCACTTTCAGTAAAAAAAGAAGAAAGTAAAGAACAAGCACTAATTAAGGAATTAAATCTGTTGAATGCTTGTTCACAAATAACAGGTCTGAGTAGGGAAAGAGTCACAGTCTTCCAGGGGTTAAATGACACTCCATTCAGCACATGACCAACTCATGAAGGTGCAGAAGTGCTGGCTGGATTCTTCTCTAGGACTCAGGCTGATGAAAAAGCTAAAATTAAATTTCTTTTAGACCCAGAACAGGTTCTGCAGGAAAGTGTCAACATCAGAACTATAGCCAAAAAGAGTTCCCAGTGGCTGGAAATGGAAAACCTGCTTTATGAACAATACAACCTCAGAGGCACATTTTATGGCATGTAAAATCACTGAAGACTTTCAGTGCTTCAGAGACAAGATATTTACCATCCTAGTGGAGTCATTCAATGCCAAGACCTTCAGACCCCTTTTCTTATTAAGGAAAAAATAGAGGGACGTCTGGGACCTATAAAATCATAATAAATCCTCATATTCTCTATATTAAAAAAGGAAATTGAAAAGCATATATAAACAAGAAGACACAAAACTATGAAGACCACGTGTAGGTCTGCCTGTGGGTATGGACCACCACATCCCCCTCCAAGGTAGGCAGGGGTGGTGGGTTTCCTTCCTAGGACTCCCAGATATGACCTGAGAAGAAATCCTAGGAGACGACCATCCAGTCTGCTGAGTCCCAGGCTGCGGGGGACAGTGGGGCAGCAGAGCTCAACCCTCTGTATTCTAAACTCCTCATGTCCACCACACTTCCAGCCTATCTGTGGTCAAACCCCAAACAGCTCTAACCACCTGTTAGTAAACTCAACTGACATTTTCTTCCACTCTTGCTGCCCTTTTCACCTTCTAGTTGGATATTAATTCATCTAAGTGAGAGGCAGGTTGAGGAAGAAAATGAATATCTAATCATTGTCTATTACCTGTTAGATAACAGTATAGGAACTAAATAACAGGATAGGAACTATATAACAGGATAGAACTAAATAACAAGATAACATCAAAGAGCCTCTTGATGAAAGTGAAAGAGGAGAGTGAAAAGTTGGCTTAAACTCAACATTCAGAAAACTAAGATCATGGCATCTGGCCCCATCACTTCATGGCCAATATTTGGGGAAACAGTGCAAACAGTGGCAGACTTTATTTTGGGGGGCTCCAAAATCACTGCAGATGGTGACTGCAGCCATGAAATTAAAAGACACTTACTCCTTGGAAGAAAAGCTATTACCAACCTAGACAGCATATTAGAAAGCAGAGACATTACTTTGCCAACAAACGTCCATCTAGTCAAAGCTATGGTTTTTCCAGGAGTCATGTATGGATGTGAGAGTAGGGCTATAAAAACAGCTGAGTGCTGAAGAATTGATGCTTTTGAAATTTGGTGTTGGAGAAGACTATTGAGAGTTCCTTGGACTGTAAGGAGATCCAACCAGTCAAATCTAAAGGAAATCAGTCCTGAATATTCATCCATTGGAAGGACTGATGCTGAAGCTGAAACTCCAATACTTTGGCCACCTGATGTGAAGAACTGACTCATTTGAAAAGACCCTGATGCTGGGAAAGATTGAAGGCAGGAGGTGAAGGAGACGACAGAGGATGAGGTGGTTGGATGGTATCACCAACTCAGTGAACAAGTTTGAGCAAGCTTCAGGAGTTGGTGATGGACAGGGAAGCCTGGCGTGCTGCAGTCCATGGAGTTGCTAAGAGTCAGACACAACTAAGCAATTGAACTGAACTGAACAGAATAGGAAGCTGAATCGGGCCAAGGACAGTCAGTGAAGTGGGTCTTATAGCAAACATTTAGATATTTCTAAGCATCTCAGAATTCAAAACGAAGTTCATGCTCTGCTCCCCAAGTTTGGTTCTCTTCTAGTATTCATTATTTGAGTGAATCCAGGTGATTTTATAGCCCCCAAATGTGAAGCAGCCTGAGATCCACCTTTTCCACCCTAAATACCCAACTCAAGACTTGCCCCGAGTATCTCTCAAATCTGGCAAAGTCTCCCTATTTCACCCTAAACCTAACCACATCATCTCATCCCTGGATGAGATGTCTGGCCCCAGGTGAGTGATCACACCATCATGATTATCTGAGTTGTGAAGATCTTTTTTGTATAGTTCTTCTGTGTTTTCCTGCCACCTCTTCTTAATATCTTCTGCTTCTGTTAGGTCCAGACCATTTTTGTCCTTCATTGAGCCCATCTTTGCATGAAATGTTCCATTGGTATCTCAAATTTTCTTGAAGAGATCTCTGGTCTTTCCTATTCTATTGTTTTCCTCTATTTCTTTGCAATGATCACTGAGGAAGGCTTTCTTATCTCTCCTTGTTATTCTTCAGAACTCTGAATTCAAATGGGTATATCTTTCCTTTTCTTCCTTGATTTTTGCTTCTCTTCTTTTCACAGCTATTTGTAAGGCCTCCTCAGACAGGTATTTTGCTTTTTTGCAATTCTTTTTCTTGTGGATGGTCTTGATCCCTGTCTCCTGTACAATATCATGAAACTCCGTCCATAGTTCTGACAGAATGTGGTCCACTGGAGACAGGAATGGCAAACCACTTCAGTATTCTTGCTTTGAGAACCCCATGAACAGCATGAAAAGGCAAAAAGATAGGACATAGAAAGATGAACTCCCCAGGTTGGTAGGTGTCCAATTTGCTACTGGAGATCAGTGGAGAAATAACTCCAGAAAGAATCAAGGGATGGAGCCAAAGCAAAAACAACAGCCAGTTGTGGATGTGACTGGTGATAGAAGCAAGGTCCGATGCTGTAAAGGCAATATTGCATAGGAACCTGGAATGTTAGGTCCATGAATTAAGGCAAACTGGAAGTGGTCAAACAGAAGATGGCAAGAGTGAACATCGACAGTCTAGGAATCAGCAAACTAAGATGGACTGGAATGGGTGAATTTAACTCAGATAACCATTTTATCTACTACTGTATGCAGGAATCCCTTAGAAGAAATGGAGTAGCCATCATGGTCAACAAAAGAGTCTGAAATGCAATACTTGGATGCAATCTCTGAAATGATAGGATAATTTCTGTTCATTTCCAAGGCAAATTCAATATCACAGTAATCCAAGTCTATGTCCCAACCAGTAACGCTGAAGAAGCTGAACGGTTTGATGAGGACCTACAAGACCTTTTAGAACTAACACCCCCAAAAGACATCCTTTTCATTATAGCAGACTGGAATGCTAAAGTAGCAAGTCAAGAAACACCTGGAGTAACAGGCAAATTTGGCCTTGGATTACAGAATGAAGCAGGGCAAAGGCTAACGGAGTTTTGCCAAGAGAATGCACTGGTCATAGCAAACACCCTCTTCCAACAACACAAGAGAAGACTCTACATATGGACATCACCATATGGTCAACACCGAAATCAGACTGATTATATTCTTTGTAGCCAAAGATGGAGAAGCTCTATACAGTCAGCAAAAACAAGACTGGGAGCTGACTGTGGCTCAGATCATGAACGCCTTATTGCCAAATTCAGACTTAAATTGAAGAAAGTAGGAAAAACCACTAGACCATTCAAATCATTTTTGATTCTGCCCAAATCAAAAGTGCTTCCTTCATCAGAACACAAAGAAGCTTGACAAAGAAAATTTGTCAGCCCCAGAAAAGTCAAAGTTTTTCCCAGGTCATAATTTTAATATTACTGCACACATCTATATGGGAAGAAATTTCAAGCCTCAGATAGTTTGGTTGAATTTTGGTGGGAAAGAAATAAAAAATCCTAGTGAATCAGAAACTCCAAAGTATGATCATGTAGGTTTAAAGACCCTGATGCTGGGTAAGATCAATGCAGGAGGAGAAGGGTATGACAGAAGATGAGATGGTTGGATGGCATCACCAACTCGATGGACACGAGTTTGAGTAGGCTTCAGGAGTTGGTGATGGACAGGGAAGCCTGGTGTGCTGTGGTCCATGGGGTTGCAAAGAGTCGGACATGATTGAGCAACTGAACTGAACTGAAGTGATCTAGATGATTCTGATGAACTAGACAACTAAATATTTTAAATAGTTGTAGAAACTATATGGGCTGAAGAAGCATCTAATATCTAAATGAAAGTCTTACACCAATTACTTCAATGCACCAGGAAGCAAGGTCTTCCTTGGTGGCTTAGAAGGTAAAGTTTCTGCCTGCAATGTGGGAGACCTGGGTTAGATCCCTGGGTCAGGAAGATCCCCTGGAGAAGGAAATGGCAACCCACTCCAGTACTCTTGCCTGGAAAATCCCATGGACGGAGAAGCCTGGTAGGCTATAGTCCATGGGGTCACAAAGAGTCAGACATGACTAAGCGACTTCACTTCACTTCACCAGGAAGCAGTTTTCCACGATAATACCTACTCTTCTCACCACTCTTATTCTCAGCCATTGGTCCCATCTTTACTGAAAATAGCTGCTTCTGACAGATCTCTAAATTCTTAGACCAACTTCCTGTCAGACATCTAGTATACACAAGGGAAATTTTAGGTTTTCTGCCCAGATCACAAGTGCTTCCTTCATCAGAATACAAAGCAGCCTGACAAAGAAAATTTGTCAGCCTCAGAAAATTCAATATTCTCCCCAAATCATAATTTTAATATTACTACACACATCTACATGGGAAGAAATTTCAGGCCTCAGAGAGTTCAATTGCATTTTGGTGGGAAAAGAATAAAAAACCCTACCCAAATATTTGAGCACAATTCCCTGAAAACCTTCTGCAGGACCCCTTTCATGGCACAGTTCCTGGTGTATCACATAATCTACCAAAGAATCAGAGTTATTAGTTTTTCCACTATTACCATACTTAATGGTTAGGCATTTGCAAGAGCCCAGACATGATGGAGCTGGAAGTTTTCTTCAGTTAAATATTTTCTAAGCATCTGCTATTTGAGAGGACTACAAAGAAGAGCAAGGCACTGTATCTGCCCTTTAGGTAAGTCTGGAGCTCAGGGAGAGAAAGAAATCCATTTACACCTGGCTTAGTGAGGACAAAGTCATGTCCAAGAGCTCAAAGAAGGAGATAGGGATTCAAGAGGGTGTGATGGTTACTGTTATGTTAATTTAGGTAAACCACAGTCCCCAGACACTTGTTCAAACATGTATTACAGTGAAAGTATTTTTCAGATGAGACAGACACTTAAATAAGTAGACTTTCAGTTGAGCATAGAGCAGATTATCCTCAATAATGTAGGTAGGCCTCATCCAATTAGTTAAAGGCCTTAAGAAAAATTAGACCAATATCAACAATAATAAAACCACAGCCACACAACACACACATGAAGCTTGCATCTTGGACAAATTACCGTGTCACTCATTACATCACTACAGTCCAAGGATATTCCTGAATGTCTTATTTCAAGATGTGAAAGCTATGAAGAAGAAATTTTGTAAACTGCATGGACCATCCCTTATCAGTGTTGCTAGAAGTCTCATAAGGAAGAATGATAAACTCAGGGATTCAGAAATGACCCAGTATGGCTGATATGTTTTATGGGTAATAGTTTTTTTACAGTATAGGAACCTCATCACACACACACAAATCTCATCTGAGTCAGCACGGGAGATGCAGTCTGCTTCCTTCCTTCTCTTGCTTTTGGTCACTTTAATTGCCCTGCAGGCATCACTGCACATAGAGCCTCTGCGACTGCTATTGATATTACTGCCCTAAATGAGCAGGGATCCTACGTGCTTTGTAATGCATTCCACCTAAGATGAGACTGGAATATGTAAGACAGTTTGGAATGACTGACAGATTTGACACTGAGAGAGGTAAATCTCACCTGACAGGAACACAGAGACACCACAAAAAAGGAGGCAATTTACAAAGAATCCATCTGCAATGGAAAAGAGTTATCTGTCACCAAACCTCGATTCTTTGGATGCTGACAATGGCCTCTGACACCTTCTCGACGGCCATGGGGAAGTAAAGGGTGCTCGAAAACCGCAGAGCCTCGAACAGTGTCACCACTACAAACACTTGGCTGGCTGTGATCAGGTTGTCAAGGAGATCATTGGTGATGAAGGTGACAAAAATCATGATTTTGCTGACAGCAAAAAATGATGCCAAATTCATTCCTCTAAGGTAGGAACTTTTCAGAATCTTGGAAATTTCCTTCCTAGAAAGGACAGTAGGAAATAGCATTTTTAAGAACCATTGACATCCAATGCATGAATTCAAGTGCCCTGTGTGAGTGGCCCCTTTTTAGGGAGTGGACACAGACTAAGGTAAACCCTCAGTCATGGCATGGAGACACTCAGAGTGCACACCTGGGACTCTGCTCCAAACCAGGGACTACACACTTCATCGCCACTTCACTTTTCCAACTAAATGAAGTCTTAATGTCACAATTTTAAAAACTGGGCTCAATCCGACAGTATTTGAACATACATTCAGCAAGTATTCACAACCACACATCCTGTGCTGGGCTTCTCATTGATGACAGGAAAAAATGCCCATCCCCCACCCAGGACCTTATAAACTTGGAGAGGAAAAGAATAATAAACCTCAGGACTTCCCTGATGGTCCCATGGATAAGAATTGGCCTCCCAATGCAGCGGACACAGGCTCAATCTCTGGTCTGGAAGATTCCACATGCTGCAGAGCAGCTAAGCCTGTGCGCCACAGCTACTGAGCCCAAGATCGAGAGCCCATGCATTACTGCAGCTAATGAAGCCCATGCACCTGGAGCCTGTGCTGCACAGCAAGAGAACCACCAGTTAGAAGCCCAAGGACAGCAATGAAAAGTAGCCCCCGCTCGCCACAGCTACAGAAATGCTGTGCACAGCAGTGAAGACCCAACACAACCAAAAATAAATGAGTAAAGAAATAAAAAAGATGTAGTGTAAATAAACTAACTCTACACCTAAAGCAACTAGAAAAGGAAGAATTGGAGAACCCCAGAGTTAGTAGAAGGAAAGAAATCTTAAAAATTAGGGCAGAAATAAATGCAAAAGAAAGAAAAGAGATCATAGCAAAAATCAACAAAGCCAAAAGCTGGTTCTTTGAAAGGATAAATAAAATTGACAAACCACTAGCCAGACTCATCAAGAAGCAAAGAGAGAAAAATCAAATCAATAAAATTAGAAATGAAAATGGAGAGATCACAACAGACAACACAGAAATACAAAGGATCATAAGGGACTACTATCAGCAATTATATGCCAATAAAATGGACAACATGGAAGAAATGGACAAATTCTTAGAAAAGTACAATTTTCCAAAACTGAACCAGGAAGAAATAGAAAATCTTAACAGACCCATCACAAGTACGGAAATTGAAACTGTAATGAGAAATCTTCCAGCAAACAAAAGCCCAGGTCCAGATGGTTTCACAGCTGAATTCTACAAAAAATTTCGAGAAGAGCTAACACCTATCCTACTCAAACTCTTCCAGAAAATTACAGAGGAAGGTAAACTTCCAAACTCATTCTATGAGGCCATCATCACCCTAATACCAAAACCTGACAAAGATGCCACAGAAAAAGAAAACTGCAGGCCAATATCACTGATGAACATAGATGCAAAAATCCTCAACAAAATTCTAGCAATCAGAATCCAACAACACATTAACAAGATCATACACCATGACCAAGTGGGCTTTATCCCAGGGATGCAAGGATTCTTCAATATCCGCAAATCAATCAATGTAATTCACCACATTAACAAATTGAAAAATAAAAGCCATATGATTATCTCAAGAGGTGCAGAGAAGGCCTTTGACAAAATTCAACATCCATTTATGATAAAAACTCTCCAGAAAGCAGGAATAGAAGGAACATACCTCAACATAATCAAAGCTATATATGACAAACCCACAGCAAACATTATCCTCAATGGTGAAAAATTGAAAGCATTGCCCCTGAAGTCAGGAACAAGACAAGGGTGCCCACTTTCACCACTACTATTCAACATAGTTTTGGAAGTTTTGGCCACAGCAATCAGAGCAGAAAAAGAAATAAAAGGAATCCAAATTGGAAAAGAAGAAGTAAAACTTTCACTGTTTGCAGATGACATGATCCTCTACATAGAAAACCCTAAAGACTCCACCAGAAAATTACTAGAGCTAATCAATGAATATAGTAAAGTTGCAGGATATAAAATCAACACTCAGAAATCTCTTGCATTCCTATACACTAATAATGAGAAAGTAGAAAAAGAAATTAAGGAAACAACTCCATTCACCATTGCAATGAAAATAATAAAATACTTAGGAATATATCTACCAAAAGAAACTAAAGACTTATATATAGAAAACTATAAAACACTGATGAAAGAAATCAAAAAGGACACTAATAGATGGAGAAATATACCATGTTCATGGATCGGAAGAATCAATATAGTGAAAATGACTATACTACCCAAAGCAATTTACAAATTCAATGCAATCCCTATCAAGCTACCAGCCATATTTTTCACAGAACTAGAACAAATAATTTCAAGATTTGTATGGAAATACAAAAAACCTCGAATAGCCAAAGCAATCTTGAGAAAGAAGAATGGAACTGGAGGAATCAACTTGCCTGACTTCAGGCTCTACTACAAAGCCACAGTCATCAAGACAGTATGGTACTGGCACAAAGACAGACATATAGATCAATGGAACAAAATAGAAAGCCCAGAGATAAATCCACACACATATGGACACCTTATCTTTCACAAAGGAGGCAAGAATATACAATGGAGTAAAGACAATCTCTTTAAGAATTGGTACTGGGAAAACTGGTCAACCACTTGTAAAAGAATGAAACTAGATCACTTTCTAACACCACACACAAAAATAAACTCAAAATGGATTAAAGATCTAAATGTAAGACCAGAAACTATAAAACTCCTAGAGGAGAACATAGGAAAAACACTCTCTGACATAAATCACAGCAGGATCCTCTATGATCCACCTCCCAGAATTCTGGAAATAAAAGCAAAAATAAACAAATGGGATCTAATTAAAATTAAAAAGCTTCTGCACAACAAAGGAAAATATAAGTAAGGTGAAAAGACAGCCTTCTGAATGGGAGAAAATAATAGCAAATGAAGCAACTAACAACTAATCTCAAAAATATACAAGCAACTTATGCAGCTCAACTCCAGAAAAATAAACGACCCAATCAAAAAATGGGCCAAAGAACTAAATAGACATTTCTCCAAAGAAGACATACGGATGGCTAGCAAACACATGAAAAGATGCTCAACATCACTCATTATCAGAGAAATGCAAATCAAAACCACAATGAGGTACCACTTCACACCAGTCAGAATGGCTGCGATCCAAAAATCTGCAAGCAATAAATGCTGGAGAGGGTGTGGAGAAAAGGGAACCCTCCTACACTGTTGGTGGGAATGCAAACTAGTACAGCCACTTTGGAGAACAGTGTGGAGATTCCTTAAAAAATTGCAAATAGAACTGCCTTATGACCCAGCAATCCCCCTGCTGGGCATACCCACCGAGGAAACTAGAATTGAAAGAGACACATGTACCCCAATGTTCATCACAGCACTGTTTATAATAGCCAGGACATGGAAACAACCTAGATGTCCATCAGCAGATGAATGGATAAGAAAGCAGTGGTACATATACACAATGGAGTATTACTCAGCCGTTAAAAAGAATTCATTTGAATCAGTTCTGATGAGATGGATGAAACTGGAGCCGATTATACAGAGTGAAGTAAGCCAGAAAGAAAAACACCAATACAGTATACTAACACATATATATATGGAATTTAGAAAGATGGCAATGACAACCCTGTATGCAAGACAGCAAAAGAGACACAGATGTATATAACGGACTTTTGGACGCAGAGGGAGAGGGAGAGGGTGGGATGATTTGGGAGAATGGCATTGAAACATGTATACTATCATGTAAGAATCAAATCGCCAGTCTATGTCCGATGCAGGATACAACATGCTTGCGGCTGGTGCACAGGGATGACCCACAGAGATGTTATGGGGAGGGATGTGGGAGGGGGGTTCATGTTTGGGAACACATGTACACCCATGGTGGATTCATGTCAATGTATGGCAAAACCAATTAAATAAAAAAAAGAAATAAAAAAGATGTAGTGTGATGCGTATGTACATTTCTAAAAAAGAATAAACACAAAATTTGTGAGACACCAAGACATTAGACAGAGGCAGCCAGCACATCCCCACAGGAGCACAGAGCTGAGTTATGTAACTCAGCAGTAGAGACAGGACAGGTCACACACATGTGGACCCTGAGAAGATGAGCAGGAGTCAGTTAGGACTGGCAGAGACCAGAGAAGAAGGAAGATGAGCGTGTATTTCCAGCAGAGGGTGGGGCCCCCTTAAAGATGCAAAGTGAGAGGTAACAGGGTACTCCCAGAAAATTCTAAGTACCTTGTGCTAGAGTATAAACACTCATCAGATATTTAAATGAAACTTTTTTTCTCAATCTACAAACATAAAGCAAAGACAAATAAATAGTATTTTCATGGCTCTATTTGGAATGAATAATACTGATCCATAATGTTTGGCCTGATACAGGCACACTCAATCTATAATCTCCCCATTTATGCTACATTAACTTATATTATAGCTTTAGTCTAAATATCATCTCAAACACTAATATCTTAGAATCATTGCTTATTTGGAATTTGCAGTATTAAGTACTTGGAATTTCATTTCTGTATAAGTAAGAATCATATGTATTTCAAGAAGATGGTAAATGGAAGAGCAGCTGAAAATGACATCTCTACTATTCCCCTTAACCCTCCTGCCACATATGGGGGGATGGAGGGGTAGTATTTAAATTTACCTTAATGTGAAAACTTGGTAAGACTTCTAAACCATTTAGTAAAAATAGGAAATAAAACAGTACAAACATACACTGTGATATATTAAAAAGAAAAAAACAACTTACCTTTTCAGTTTGGAAATAAGGTCTATAAATGACTTTTCCCAAACATTCATTTTTATTGTTTTGATGCCACTTATAACTTCACTCATGGTACTGATCCTGCTGTCTCTGAGAGCTGCAGTCTTACTCCTGAGGGGACAGACATGAGAGATGAGCTTTAGTGATCATAGCATAACTTTCTGTAGCAGCAACAGTGGGCACAGGGAGGGATCAGTGATCAAATTATTTTCTATAGCTCTTTAGAGCTGACAACACATGCAAGTCCTACTCAAAGTACAAATTGAGAAAAACTTCAATTAGGAAGTCAACCATTCAGTGCAACTCAAGAAGTAACTTGGAGAACTTGCCGTATCAGCTAAGGAAGACCTGAAATGAGTCAGATACAAACCATCTTCCCAAGGAGGTTGTGCTTGGGCAGAGAAGACAGAAAGGGATGTACCAGGAAGACAGTGTCTATGATGTAAAAAAATAGGAGTAAAATTCTGGGGAGCTAAAAAGATGGGGCTGTTAATTCCACTGGGAAAAGAGAACAAGAAAATCTTTAGAAACCTAGTAGCATTGGAACAGAGCCTTGAAAGATAAGGAACATCTCTCCAAAACAAAGACAGGAAAGGAAATCTCAAATAGACAAAAATATCACATGTTAAAGTCACACATAAAAAGAAAAAACTCAAGGAAAAAAATCTTCAAACAGCACAATACCTCCATCACCTGACAACCTGGAAAATGACCCACCTCCAACCCTCTGGGACCTGCTTCAGGTCTATCACATCACCATTAGGCCCTTCATCACCAGCCACTGTTCTATCACATATGCTGCTGGGACTGTGGGGTTTTATAAAGACATAATTAAGGTCAACCTTGTCCTTGGGGTGCCTATAACTTAATGGAAACATTGAAATAGAACAAGACATAAATACACTACCTGAAAGTGGCTCTAAAACAAGCTTAACAAAAATAAATGCAGCTAGAAATGGGCCTGTAAAATTATTGCTCTTTTTAATAATGTTTAAATAACTTGGACATTGGTAAATTCTTCTTAAGGACTCTCTACTTATTCAAGTACAGTGTTAGGAGGAGCCAGTTCTATTTAAAGATCAGCCTTCAGCTTAAGGCTAGAGCCTCCACTGGCTAAGCCTGAAGGATCTACAACCCATGCAAAGAAGAGACTAGAGAAGGCATTGGTTTTGTTTTTGAACAGAAGCATCGACTTCATTAACAGACTGTGGATGTTACCAAGCATGTATCACCTATTTTTTTAAACCAGTGTTTCTCTTACCAGAGTGATGAAAATAACTTTCCAAAGCAGCTTTGCAAAAGCAGAAGA